>NW_028295594.1:600000-815886 GCF_964341445.2 Mesoplodon mirus | reverse complement strand
AGACTGCATCCAAAGTTTCATCGCAGAAGGCCGAATTGTGTTCCAAGGGCCTCCTTTGGCTTGTCAGAGAAGAGAGGGATATGTGCTGGGTGATCCGGTGTGGAATTGAGAAGCCTGGAAAAAGGCAGTATGTTCCCCCATTTGAAAGGTAGATAGTGGCGGCCTCAAGGCTGACTGAAAGACAGTGCCGTTACCCGTCTTCTAGTCACTGCTAGGAATGCCTCAGGGAAGCAAGTGAGTTTTCTCCTACGAATCCAGGTGGTCGCCAGTGCCTTGCTAGGAGCTCATCCCACGGCTTGCCCAAGCTAAAGTGCAAAGTAAACGTGACCCCAGGCCTCAGGGGAAGCACGAGCGTTTCCTATCAGCAAAGTTTGCTGTGCAGCCATCTCCAGGAACCCCGACTCGATAGAGTGCTTTCACTGCTCTCCGGCTCTCCGGAGGCCTCAGAGAGTCGCGTATGAATTCCCTTCTGAGGGAGAGCGTGGGTGCCGTGAGTCCCCTTTGTGTTTTCCGAGCCACACAGCGCAGAACAGGCTGTTGGGGTCAACCCTGTCTATGCAGAGGGAAGGGCAATGAACTGATCCTCGCTTGCCTAGCTTGATTTCGACCGCTGTAAAGCAGCCCCAGGACAACGTTTTGGCCAGGATTACCTTCAGCGTGGCTCTCCCTCTGTGGAGGCCCTCTGAACTGCACTGAAAGAATCCCTGAGCCTACAGAGCCCCCTGGCAACTCTTACCTGTCATCTCTCTATTGTGACGCAAGGTACACTGTAGGCCCAGCCTGACAGAAAGAACAGAAAAACCGCTCAACGAGTGAGACATTTGGACGATCCAAGTCACCTAGGCCTGACTAAGTCATGAAGCGGGTAGTGCTATGCACGGCATGCAAAAGACCCCGGCTGCAACGAAGTGTGATCCTAGAAAGGCCCCGTGTGGCCGAAAGTCTCCAGTCGCCAGTCAGAGAGTGCCGGTAACTGCGCTGTGGGGTCAAGTTGGAAACGGGAGCATGTGGGAGAAGCCCGACTCTCCCCCTTTGGAAAGCAGCTTCGGGGCAGCTTCCAAGCTGCCTGAACACCACACCACCAGGACACTGTTCGCTCCACAGATGCCTCTGAGGAGCAGTGAGCTTTGGCCAAAGAAACCGGGTGCTTGCGCTTCCTTCCGGGGAGCTCAGCCCAGAGCATACTGTAGCTAAAGTGCCAACTAAATGTGACCTCTAGTCTCGAGGTAAGGTGCACGTTTTCCCATTCCCAGAGGCAGGGGTGCACCAGTTTCCAGGGAGTCTCAGTCCATGGACGGCTGTAGCTTTAGTAGGCCTCCCAGCGCTCAAGCCTCTCACGGGGGCACTTCTTTCCAAGGAAGTGCACCGTGTACCAGAAGCCTTCTGAGCACAATCAAGGGATACACGGCTCTGGGACCATCCCTCACTAGGCAGGTGAAAGGGCCGGCAACTAATCTGTTCTCTATGGCTAGCGTTCCACAGCTTTGAAACAGCCCCAGGAGCACGCTTCTTGGGCAGGCTTTCTTTCCATGCGGGTCTGCCACGTTGAGGACACCTATGCTGCCCTGGAAGAAATCACCGGGGCTCCAATCCACTTTGGGGACTCGTGCTCGACGTCTCTCTAAGTGAGGCAGAAAGTAGACTTTAGGTCCAGCCCGAAATAAAGTAGAGATGTACCCTGAGCCTTGCTAGGCAGTTGGAACATGCAAAGTCACCTAGGCCGCCTGAGGGCATTTAGAGGGTTATGCCATTCAGCACAGGCAGAACAAACAGACTGCATCCCAAAGTTTCATCGCAGAAGGCCGAATTGTGTTCCAAGGGCCTCCTTTGGCTTGTCAGAGAAGAGAGGGATATGTGCTGGGTGATCCGGTGTGGAATTGAGAAGCCTGGAAAAAGGCAGTATGTTCCCCCATTTGAAAGGTAGATAGTGGCGGCCTCAAGGCTGACTGAAAGACAGTGCCGTTACCCGTCTTCTAGTCACTGCTAGGAATGCCTCAGGGAAGCAAGTGAGTTTTCTCCTACGAATCCAGGTGGTCGCCAGTGCCTTGCTAGGAGCTCGTCCCACGGCTTGCCCAAGCTAAAGTGCAAAGTAAACGTGACCCCAGGCCTCAAGGGAAGCACGAGCGTTTCCTATCAGCAAAGTTTGCTGTGCAGCCATCTCCAGGAACCCCGACTCGATAGAGTGCTTTCACTGCTCTCCGGCTCTCCGGAGGCCTCAGAGAGTCGCGTATGAATTCCCTTCTGAGGGAGAGCGTGGGTGCCGTGAGTCCCCTTTGTGTTTTCCGAGCCACACAGCGCAGAACAGGCTGTTGGGGTCAACCCTGTCTATGCAGAGGGAAGGGCAATGAACTGATCCTCGCTTGCCTAGCTTGATTTCGACCGCTGTAAAGCAGCCCCAGGACAACGTTTTTGCCAGTATTACCTTCAGCGTGGCTCTCCCTCTGTGGAGGCCCTCTGAACTGCACTGAAAGAATCCCTGAGCCTACAGAGCCCCCTGGCAACTCTTACCTGTCATCTCTCTATTGTGACGCAAGGTACACTGTAGGCCCAGCCTGACAGAAAGAACAGAAAAACCGCTCAACGAGTGAGACATTTGGACGATCCAAGTCACCTAGGCCTGACTAAGTCATGAAGCGGGTAGTGCTATGCACGGCATGCAAAAGACCCCGGCTGCAACGAAGTGTGATCCTAGAAAGGCCCCGTGTGGCCGAAAGTCTCCAGTCGCCAGTCAGAGAGTGCCGGTAACTGCGCTGTGGGGTCAAGTTGGAAACGGGAGCATGTGGGAGAAGCCCGACTCTCCCCCTTTGGAAAGCAGCTTCGGGGCAGCTTCCAAGCTGCCTGAACACCACACCACCAGGACACTGTTCGCTCCACAGATGCCTCTGAGGAGCAGTGAGCTTTGGCCAAAGAAACCGGGTGCTTGCGCTTCCTTCCGGGGAGCTCAGCCCAGAGCATACTGTAGCTAAAGTGCCAACTAAATGTGACCTCTAGTCTCGAGGTAAGGTGCACGTTTTCCCATTCCCAGAGGCAGGGGTGCACCAGTTTCCAGGGAGTCTCAGTCCATGGACGGCTGTAGCTTTAGTAGGCCTCCCAGCGCTCAAGCCTCTCACGGGGGCACTTCTTTCCAAGGAAGTGCACCGTGTACCAGAAGCCTTCTGAGCACAATCAAGGGATACACGGCTCTGGGACCATCCCTCACTAGGCAGGTGAAAGGGCCGGCAACTAATCTGTTCTCTATGGCTAGCGTTCCACAGCTTTGAAACAGCCCCAGGAGCACGCTTCTTGGGCAGGCTTTCTTTCCATGCGGGTCTGCCACGTTGAGGACACCTATGCTGCCCTGGAAGAAATCACCGGGGCTCCAATCCACTTTGGGGACTCGTGCTCGACGTCTCTCTAAGTGAGGCAGAAAGTAGACTTTAGGTCCAGCCCGAAATAAAGTAGAGATGTACCCTGAGCCTTGCTAGGCAGTTGGAACATGCAAAGTCACCTAGGCCGCCTGAGGGCATTTAGAGGGTTATGCCATTCAGCACATGCAGAACAAACAGACTGCATCCCAAAGTTTCATCGCAGAAGGCCGAATTGTGTTCCAAGGGCCTCCTTTGGCTTGTCAGAGAAGAGAGGGATATGTGCTGGGTGATCCGGTGTGGAATTGAGAAGCCTGGAAAAAGGCAGTATGTTCCCCCATTTGAAAGGTAGATAGTGGCGGCCTCAAGGCTGACTGAAAGACAGTGCCGTTACCCGTCTTCTAGTCACTGCTAGGAATGCCTCAGGGAAGCAAGTGAGTTTTCTCCTACGAATCCAGGTGGTCGCCAGTGCCTTGCTAGGAGCTCGTCCCACGGCTTGCCCAAGCTAAAGTGCAAAGTAAACGTGACCCCAGGCCTCAAGGGAAGCACGAGCGTTTCCTATCAGCAAAGTTTGCTGTGCAGCCATCTCCAGGAACCCCGACTCGATAGAGTGCTTTCACTGCTCTCCGGCTCTCCGGAGGCCTCAGAGAGTCGCGTATGAATTCCCTTCTGAGGGAGAGCGTGGGTGCCGTGAGTCCCCTTTGTGTTTTCCGAGCCACACAGCGCAGAACAGGCTGTTGGGGTCAACCCTGTCTATGCAGAGGGAAGGGCAATGAACTGATCCTCGCTTGCCTAGCTTGATTTCGACCGCTGTAAAGCAGCCCCAGGACAACGTTTTTGCCAGTATTACCTTCAGCGTGGCTCTCCCTCTGTGGAGGCCCTCTGAACTGCACTGAAAGAATCCCTGAGCCTACAGAGCCCCCTGGCAACTCTTACCTGTCATCTCTCTATTGTGACGCAAGGTACACTGTAGGCCCAGCCTGACAGAAAGAACAGAAAAACCGCTCAACGAGTGAGACATTTGGACGATCCAAGTCACCTAGGCCTGACTAAGTCATGAAGCGGGTAGTGCTATGCACGGCATGCAAAAGACCCCGGCTGCAACGAAGTGTGATCCTAGAAAGGCCCCGTGTGGCCGAAAGTCTCCAGTCGCCAGTCAGAGAGTGCCGGTAACTGCGCTGTGGGGTCAAGTTGGAAACGGGAGCATGTGGGAGAAGCCCGACTCTCCCCCTTTGGAAAGCAGCTTCGGGGCAGCTTCCAAGCTGCCTGAACACCACACCACCAGGACACTGTTCGCTCCACAGATGCCTCTGAGGAGCAGTGAGCTTTGGCCAAAGAAACCGGGTGCTTGCGCTTCCTTCCGGGGAGCTCAGCCCAGAGCATACTGTAGCTAAAGTGCCAACTAAATGTGACCTCTAGTCTCGAGGTAAGGTGCACGTTTTCCCATTCCCAGAGGCAGGGGTGCACCAGTTTCCAGGGAGTCTCAGTCCATGGACGGCTGTAGCTTTAGTAGGCCTCCCAGCGCTCAAGCCTCTCACGGGGGCACTTCTTTCCAAGGAAGTGCACCGTGTACCAGAAGCCTTCTGAGCACAATCAAGGGATACACGGCTCTGGGACCATCCCTCACTAGGCAGGTGAAAGGGCCGGCAACTAATCTGTTCTCTATGGCTAGCGTTCCACAGCTTTGAAACAGCCCCAGGAGCACGCTTCTTGGGCAGGCTTTCTTTCCATGCGGGTCTGCCACGTTGAGGACACCTATGCTGCCCTGGAAGAAATCACCGGGGCTCCAATCCACTTTGGGGACTCGTGCTCGACGTCTCTCTAAGTGAGGCAGAAAGTAGACTTTAGGTCCAGCCCGAAATAAAGTAGAGATGTACCCTGAGCCTTGCTAGGCAGTTGGAACATGCAAAGTCACCTAGGCCGCCTGAGGGCATTTAGAGGGTTAGGCCATTCAGCACAGGCAGAACAAACAGACTGCATCCCAAAGTTTCATCGCAGAAGGCCGAATTGTGTTCCAAGGGCCTCCTTTGGCTTGTCAGAGAAGAGAGGGATATGTGCTGGGTGATCCGGTGTGGAATTGAGAAGCCTGGAAAAAGGCAGTATGTTCCCCCATTTGAAAGGTAGATAGTGGCGGCCTCAAGGCTGACTGAAAGACAGTGCCGTTACCCGTCTTCTAGTCACTGCTAGGAATGCCTCAGGGAAGCAAGTGAGTTTTCTCCTACGAATCCAGGTGGTCGCCAGTGCCTTGCTAGGAGCTCATCCCACGGCTTGCCCAAGCTAAAGTGCAAAGTAAACGTGACCCCAGGCCTCAAGGGAAGCACGAGCGTTTCCTATCAGCAAAGTTTGCTGTGCAGCCATCTCCAGGAACCCCGACTCGATAGAGTGCTTTCACTGCTCTCCGGCTCTCCGGAGGCCTCAGAGAGTCGCGTATGAATTCCCTTCTGAGGGAGAGCGTGGGTGCCGTGAGTCCCCTTTGTGTTTTCCGAGCCACACAGCGCAGAACAGGCTGTTGGGGTCAACCCTGTCTATGCAGAGGGAAGGGCAATGAACTGATCCTCGCTTGCCTAGCTTGATTTCGACCGCTGTAAAGCAGCCCCAGGACAACGTTTTGGCCAGGATTACCTTCAGCGTGGCTCTCCCTCTGTGGAGGCCCTCTGAACTGCACTGAAAGAATCCCTGAGCCTACAGAGCCCCCTGGCAACTCTTACCTGTCATCTCTCTATTGTGACGCAAGGTACACTGTAGGCCCAGCCTGACAGAAAGAACAGAAAAACCGCTCAACGAGTGAGACATTTGGACGATCCAAGTCACCTAGGCCTGACTAAGTCATGAAGCGGGTAGTGCTATGCACGGCATGCAAAAGACCCCGGCTGCAACGAAGTGTGATCCTAGAAAGGCCCCGTGTGGCCGAAAGTCTCCAGTCGCCAGTCAGAGAGTGCCGGTAACTGCGCTGTGGGGTCAAGTTGGAAACGGGAGCATGTGGGAGAAGCCCGACTCTCCCCCTTTGGAAAGCAGCTTCGGGGCAGCTTCCAAGCTGCCTGAACACCACACCACCAGGACACTGTTCGCTCCACAGATGCCTCTGAGGAGCAGTGAGCTTTGGCCAAAGAAACCGGGTGCTTGCGCTTCCTTCCGGGGAGCTCAGCCCAGAGCATACTGTAGCTAAAGTGCCAACTAAATGTGACCTCTAGTCTCGAGGTAAGGTGCACGTTTTCCCATTCCCAGAGGCAGGGGTGCACCAGTTTCCAGGGAGTCTCAGTCCATGGACGGCTGTAGCTTTAGTAGGCCTCCCAGCGCTCAAGCCTCTCACGGGGGCACTTCTTTCCAAGGAAGTGCACCGTGTACCAGAAGCCTTCTGAGCACAATCAAGGGATACACGGCTCTGGGACCATCCCTCACTAGGCAGGTGAAAGGGCCGGCAACTAATCTGTTCTCTATGGCTAGCGTTCCACAGCTTTGAAACAGCCCCAGGAGCACGCTTCTTGGGCAGGCTTTCTTTCCATGCGGGTCTGCCACGTTGAGGACACCTATGCTGCCCTGGAAGAAATCACCGGGGCTCCAATCCACTTTGGGGACTCGTGCTCGACGTCTCTCTAAGTGAGGCAGAAAGTAGACTTTAGGTCCAGCCCGAAATAAAGTAGAGATGTACCCTGAGCCTTGCTAGGCAGTTGGAACATGCAAAGTCACCTAGGCCGCCTGAGGGCATTTAGAGGGTTATGCCATTCAGCACATGCAGAACAAACAGACTGCATCCCAAAGTTTCATCGCAGAAGGCCGAATTGTGTTCCAAGGGCCTCCTTTGGCTTGTCAGAGAAGAGAGGGATATGTGCTGGGTGATCCGGTGTGGAATTGAGAAGCCTGGAAAAAGGCAGTATGTTCCCCCATTTGAAAGGTAGATAGTGGCGGCCTCAAGGCTGACTGAAAGACAGTGCCGTTACCCGTCTTCTAGTCACTGCTAGGAATGCCTCAGGGAAGCAAGTGAGTTTTCTCCTACGAATCCAGGTGGTCGCCAGTGCCTTGCTAGGAGCTCATCCCACGGCTTGCCCAAGCTAAAGTGCAAAGTAAACGTGACCCCAGGCCTCAGGGGAAGCACGAGCGTTTCCTATCAGCAAAGTTTGCTGTGCAGCCATCTCCAGGAACCCCGACTCGATAGAGTGCTTTCACTGCTCTCCGGCTCTCCGGAGGCCTCAGAGAGTCGCGTATGAATTCCCTTCTGAGGGAGAGCGTGGGTGCCGTGAGTCCCCTTTGTGTTTTCCGAGCCACACAGCGCAGAACAGGCTGTTGGGGTCAACCCTGTCTATGCAGAGGGAAGGGCAATGAACTGATCCTCGCTTGCCTAGCTTGATTTCGACCGCTGTAAAGCAGCCCCAGGACAACGTTTTGGCCAGGATTACCTTCAGCGTGGCTCTCCCTCTGTGGAGGCCCTCTGAACTGCACTGAAAGAATCCCTGAGCCTACAGAGCCCCCTGGCAACTCTTACCTGTCATCTCTCTATTGTGACGCAAGGTACACTGTAGGCCCAGCCTGACAGAAAGAACAGAAAAACCGCTCAACGAGTGAGACATTTGGACGATCCAAGTCACCTAGGCCTGACTAAGTCATGAAGCGGGTAGTGCTATGCACGGCATGCAAAAGACCCCGGCTGCAACGAAGTGTGATCCTAGAAAGGCCCCGTGTGGCCGAAAGTCTCCAGTCGCCAGTCAGAGAGTGCCGGTAACTGCGCTGTGGGGTCAAGTTGGAAACGGGAGCATGTGGGAGAAGCCCGACTCTCCCCCTTTGGAAAGCAGCTTCGGGGCAGCTTCCAAGCTGCCTGAACACCACACCACCAGGACACTGTTCGCTCCACAGATGCCTCTGAGGAGCAGTGAGCTTTGGCCAAAGAAACCGGGTGCTTGCGCTTCCTTCCGGGGAGCTCAGCCCAGAGCATACTGTAGCTAAAGTGCCAACTAAATGTGACCTCTAGTCTCGAGGTAAGGTGCACGTTTTCCCATTCCCAGAGGCAGGGGTGCACCAGTTTCCAGGGAGTCTCAGTCCATGGACGGCTGTAGCTTTAGTAGGCCTCCCAGCGCTCAAGCCTCTCACGGGGGCACTTCTTTCCAAGGAAGTGCACCGTGTACCAGAAGCCTTCTGAGCACAATCAAGGGATACACGGCTCTGGGACCATCCCTCACTAGGCAGGTGAAAGGGCCGGCAACTAATCTGTTCTCTATGGCTAGCGTTCCACAGCTTTGAAACAGCCCCAGGAGCACGCTTCTTGGGCAGGCTTTCTTTCCATGCGGGTCTGCCACGTTGAGGACACCTATGCTGCCCTGGAAGAAATCACCGGGGCTCCAATCCACTTTGGGGACTCGTGCTCGACGTCTCTCTAAGTGAGGCAGAAAGTAGACTTTAGGTCCAGCCCGAAATAAAGTAGAGATGTACCCTGAGCCTTGCTAGGCAGTTGGAACATGCAAAGTCACCTAGGCCGCCTGAGGGCATTTAGAGGGTTATGCCATTCAGCACAGGCAGAACAAACAGACTGCATCCCAAAGTTTCATCGCAGAAGGCCGAATTGTGTTCCAAGGGCCTCCTTTGGCTTGTCAGAGAAGAGAGGGATATGTGCTGGGTGATCCGGTGTGGAATTGAGAAGCCTGGAAAAAGGCAGTATGTTCCCCCATTTGAAAGGTAGATAGTGGCGGCCTCAAGGCTGACTGAAAGACAGTGCCGTTACCCGTCTTCTAGTCACTGCTAGGAATGCCTCAGGGAAGCAAGTGAGTTTTCTCCTACGAATCCAGGTGGTCGCCAGTGCCTTGCTAGGAGCTCATCCCACGGCTTGCCCAAGCTAAAGTGCAAAGTAAACGTGACCCCAGGCCTCAAGGGAAGCACGAGCGTTTCCTATCAGCAAAGTTTGCTGTGCAGCCATCTCCAGGAACCCCGACTCGATAGAGTGCTTTCACTGCTCTCCGGCTCTCCGGAGGCCTCAGAGAGTCGCGTATGAATTCCCTTCTGAGGGAGAGCGTGGGTGCCGTGAGTCCCCTTTGTGTTTTCCGAGCCACACAGCGCAGAACAGGCTGTTGGGGTCAACCCTGTCTATGCAGAGGGAAGGGCAATGAACTGATCCTCGCTTGCCTAGCTTGATTTCGACCGCTGTAAAGCAGCCCCAGGACAACGTTTTGGCCAGGATTACCTTCAGCGTGGCTCTCCCTCTGTGGAGGCCCTCTGAACTGCACTGAAAGAATCCCTGAGCCTACAGAGCCCCCTGGCAACTCTTACCTGTCATCTCTCTATTGTGACGCAAGGTACACTGTAGGCCCAGCCTGACAGAAAGAACAGAAAAACCGCTCAACGAGTGAGACATTTGGACGATCCAAGTCACCTAGGCCTGACTAAGTCATGAAGCGGGTAGTGCTATGCACGGCATGCAAAAGACCCCGGCTGCAACGAAGTGTGATCCTAGAAAGGCCCCGTGTGGCCGAAAGTCTCCAGTCGCCAGTCAGAGAGTGCCGGTAACTGCGCTGTGGGGTCAAGTTGGAAACGGGAGCATGTGCGAGAAGCCCGACTCTCCCCCTTTGGAAAGCAGCTTCGGGGCAGCTTCCAAGCTGCCTGAACACCACACCACCAGGACACTGTTCGCTCCACAGATGCCTCTGAGGAGCAGTGAGCTTTGGCCAAAGAAACCGGGTGCTTGCGCTTCCTTCCGGGGAGCTCAGCCCAGAGCATACTGTAGCTAAAGTGCCAACTAAATGTGACCTCTAGTCTCGAGGTAAGGTGCACGTTTTCCCATTCCCAGAGGCAGGGGTGCACCAGTTTCCAGGGAGTCTCAGTCCATGGACGGCTGTAGCTTTAGTAGGCCTCCCAGCGCTCAAGCCTCTCACGGGGGCACTTCTTTCCAAGGAAGTGCACCGTGTACCAGAAGCCTTCTGAGCACAATCAAGGGATACACGGCTCTGGGACCATCCCTCACTAGGCAGGTGAAAGGGCCGGCAACTAATCTGTTCTCTATGGCTAGCGTTCCACAGCTTTGAAACAGCCCCAGGAGCACGCTTCTTGGGCAGGCTTTCTTTCCATGCGGGTCTGCCACGTTGAGGACACCTATGCTGCCCTGGAAGAAATCACCGGGGCTCCAATCCACTTTGGGGACTCGTGCTCGACGTCTCTCTAAGTGAGGCAGAAAGTAGACTTTAGGTCCAGCCCGAAATAAAGTAGAGATGTACCCTGAGCCTTGCTAGGCAGTTGGAACATGCAAAGTCACCTAGGCCGCCTGAGGGCATTTAGAGGGTTATGCCATTCAGCACAGGCAGAACAAACAGACTGCATCCCAAAGTTTCATCGCAGAAGGCCGAATTGTGTTCCAAGGGCCTCCTTTGGCTTGTCAGAGAAGAGAGGGATATGTGCTGGGTGATCCGGTGTGGAATTGAGAAGCCTGGAAAAAGGCAGTATGTTCCCCCATTTGAAAGGTAGATAGTGGCGGCCTCAAGGCTGACTGAAAGACAGTGCCGTTACCCGTCTTCTAGTCACTGCTAGGAATGCCTCAGGGAAGCAAGTGAGTTTTCTCCTACGAATCCAGGTGGTCGCCAGTGCCTTGCTAGGAGCTCATCCCACGGCTTGCCCAAGCTAAAGTGCAAAGTAAACGTGACCCCAGGCCTCAAGGGAAGCACGAGCGTTTCCTATCAGCAAAGTTTGCTGTGCAGCCATCTCCAGGAACCCCGACTCGATAGAGTGCTTTCACTGCTCTCCGGCTCTCCGGAGGCCTCAGAGAGTCGCGTATGAATTCCCTTCTGAGGGAGAGCGTGGGTGCCGTGAGTCCCCTTTGTGTTTTCCGAGCCACACAGCGCAGAACAGGCTGTTGGGGTCAACCCTGTCTATGCAGAGGGAAGGGCAATGAACTGATCCTCGCTTGCCTAGCTTGATTTCGACCGCTGTAAAGCAGCCCCAGGACAACGTTTTTGCCAGGATTACCTTCAGCGTGGCTCTCCCTCTGTGGAGGCCCTCTGAACTGCACTGAAAGAATCCCTGAGCCTACAGAGCCCCCTGGCAACTCTTACCTGTCATCTCTCTATTGTGACGCAAGGTACACTGTAGGCCCAGCCTGACAGAAAGAACAGAAAAACCGCTCAACGAGTGAGACATTTGGACGATCCAAGTCACCTAGGCCTGACTAAGTCATGAAGCGGGTAGTGCTATGCACGGCATGCAAAAGACCCCGGCTGCAACGAAGTGTGATCCTAGAAAGGCCCCGTGTGGCCGAAAGTCTCCAGTCGCCAGTCAGAGAGTGCCGGTAACTGCGCTGTGGGGTCAAGTTGGAAACGGGAGCATGTGCGAGAAGCCCGACTCTCCCCCTTTGGAAAGCAGCTTCGGGGCAGCTTCCAAGCTGCCTGAACACCACACCACCAGGACACTGTTCGCTCCACAGATGCCTCTGAGGAGCAGTGAGCTTTGGCCAAAGAAACCGGGTGCTTGCGCTTCCTTCCGGGGAGCTCAGCCCAGAGCATACTGTAGCTAAAGTGCCAACTAAATGTGACCTCTAGTCTCGAGGTAAGGTGCACGTTTTCCCATTCCCAGAGGCAGGGGTGCACCAGTTTCCAGGGAGTCTCAGTCCATGGACGGCTGTAGCTTTAGTAGGCCTCCCAGCGCTCAAGCCTCTCACGGGGGCACTTCTTTCCAAGGAAGTGCACCGTGTACCAGAAGCCTTCTGAGCACAATCAAGGGATACACGGCTCTGGGACCATCCCTCACTAGGCAGGTGAAAGGGCCGGCAACTAATCTGTTCTCTATGGCTAGCGTTCCACAGCTTTGAAACAGCCCCAGGAGCACGCTTCTTGGGCAGGCTTTCTTTCCATGCGGGTCTGCCACGTTGAGGACACCTATGCTGCCCTGGAAGAAATCACCGGGGCTCCAATCCACTTTGGGGACTCGTGCTCGACGTCTCTCTAAGTGAGGCAGAAAGTAGACTTTAGGTCCAGCCCGAAATAAAGTAGAGATGTACCCTGAGCCTTGCTAGGCAGTTGGAACATGCAAAGTCACCTAGGCCGCCTGAGGGCATTTAGAGGGTTATGCCATTCAGCACAGGCAGAACAAACAGACTGCATCCCAAAGTTTCATCGCAGAAGGCCGAATTGTGTTCCAAGGGCCTCCTTTGGCTTGTCAGAGAAGAGAGGGATATGTGCTGGGTGATCCGGTGTGGAATTGAGAAGCCTGGAAAAAGGCAGTATGTTCCCCCATTTGAAAGGTAGATAGTGGCGGCCTCAAGGCTGACTGAAAGACAGTGCCGTTACCCGTCTTCTAGTCACTGCTAGGAATGCCTCAGGGAAGCAAGTGAGTTTTCTCCTACGAATCCAGGTGGTCGCCAGTGCCTTGCTAGGAGCTCATCCCACGGCTTGCCCAAGCTAAAGTGCAAAGTAAACGTGACCCCAGGCCTCAGGGGAAGCACGAGCGTTTCCTATCAGCAAAGTTTGCTGTGCAGCCATCTCCAGGAACCCCGACTCGATAGAGTGCTTTCACTGCTCTCCGGCTCTCCGGAGGCCTCAGAGAGTCGCGTATGAATTCCCTTCTGAGGGAGAGCGTGGGTGCCGTGAGTCCCCTTTGTGTTTTCCGAGCCACACAGCGCAGAACAGGCTGTTGGGGTCAACCCTGTCTATGCAGAGGGAAGGGCAATGAACTGATCCTCGCTTGCCTAGCTTGATTTCGACCGCTGTAAAGCAGCCCCAGGACAACGTTTTGGCCAGGATTACCTTCAGCGTGGCTCTCCCTCTGTGGAGGCCCTCTGAACTGCACTGAAAGAATCCCTGAGCCTACAGAGCCCCCTGGCAACTCTTACCTGTCATCTCTCTATTGTGACGCAAGGTACACTGTAGGCCCAGCCTGACAGAAAGAACAGAAAAACCGCTCAACGAGTGAGACATTTGGACGATCCAAGTCACCTAGGCCTGACTAAGTCATGAAGCGGGTAGTGCTATGCACGGCATGCAAAAGACCCCGGCTGCAACGAAGTGTGATCCTAGAAAGGCCCCGTGTGGCCGAAAGTCTCCAGTCGCCAGTCAGAGAGTGCCGGTAACTGCGCTGTGGGGTCAAGTTGGAAACGGGAGCATGTGGGAGAAGCCCGACTCTCCCCCTTTGGAAAGCAGCTTCGGGGCAGCTTCCAAGCTGCCTGAACACCACACCACCAGGACACTGTTCGCTCCACAGATGCCTCTGAGGAGCAGTGAGCTTTGGCCAAAGAAACCGGGTGCTTGCGCTTCCTTCCGGGGAGCTCAGCCCAGAGCATACTGTAGCTAAAGTGCCAACTAAATGTGACCTCTAGTCTCGAGGTAAGGTGCACGTTTTCCCATTCCCAGAGGCAGGGGTGCACCAGTTTCCAGGGAGTCTCAGTCCATGGACGGCTGTAGCTTTAGTAGGCCTCCCAGCGCTCAAGCCTCTCACGGGGGCACTTCTTTCCAAGGAAGTGCACCGTGTACCAGAAGCCTTCTGAGCACAATCAAGGGATACACGGCTCTGGGACCATCCCTCACTAGGCAGGTGAAAGGGCCGGCAACTAATCTGTTCTCTATGGCTAGCGTTCCACAGCTTTGAAACAGCCCCAGGAGCACGCTTCTTGGGCAGGCTTTCTTTCCATGCGGGTCTGCCACGTTGAGGACACCTGTGCTGCCCTGGAAGAAATCACCGGGGCTCCAATCCACTTTGGGGACTCGTGCTCGACGTCTCTCTAAGTGAGGCAGAAAGTAGACTTTAGGTCCAGCCCGAAATAAAGTAGAGATGTACCCTGAGCCTTGCTAGGCAGTTGGAACATGCAAAGTCACCTAGGCCGCCTGAGGGCATTTAGAGGGTTATGCCATTCAGCACAGGCAGAACAAACAGACTGCATCCCAAAGTTTCATCGCAGAAGGCCGAATTGTGTTCCAAGGGCCTCCTTTGGCTTGTCAGAGAAGAGAGGGATATGTGCTGGGTGATCCGGTGTGGAATTGAGAAGCCTGGAAAAAGGCAGTATGTTCCCCCATTTGAAAGGTAGATAGTGGCGGCCTCAAGGCTGACTGAAAGACAGTGCCGTTACCCGTCTTCTAGTCACTGCTAGGAATGCCTCAGGGAAGCAAGTGAGTTTTCTCCTACGAATCCAGGTGGTCGCCAGTGCCTTGCTAGGAGCTCATCCCACGGCTTGCCCAAGCTAAAGTGCAAAGTAAACGTGACCCCAGGCCTCAGGGGAAGCACGAGCGTTTCCTATCAGCAAAGTTTGCTGTGCAGCCATCTCCAGGAACCCCGACTCGATAGAGTGCTTTCACTGCTCTCCGGCTCTCCGGAGGCCTCAGAGAGTCGCGTATGAATTCCCTTCTGAGGGAGAGCGTGGGTGCCGTGAGTCCCCTTTGTGTTTTCCGAGCCACACAGCGCAGAACAGGCTGTTGGGGTCAACCCTGTCTATGCAGAGGGAAGGGCAATGAACTGATCCTCGCTTGCCTAGCTTGATTTCGACCGCTGTAAAGCAGCCCCAGGACAACGTTTTGGCCAGGATTACCTTCAGCGTGGCTCTCCCTCTGTGGAGGCCCTCTGAACTGCACTGAAAGAATCCCTGAGCCTACAGAGCCCCCTGGCAACTCTTACCTGTCATCTCTCTATTGTGACGCAAGGTACACTGTAGGCCCAGCCTGACAGAAAGAACAGAAAAACCGCTCAACGAGTGAGACATTTGGACGATCCAAGTCACCTAGGCCTGACTAAGTCATGAAGCGGGTAGTGCTATGCACGGCATGCAAAAGACCCCGGCTGCAACGAAGTGTGATCCTAGAAAGGCCCCGTGTGGCCGAAAGTCTCCAGTCGCCAGTCAGAGAGTGCCGGTAACTGCGCTGTGGGGTCAAGTTGGAAACGGGAGCATGTGGGAGAAGCCCGACTCTCCCCCTTTGGAAAGCAGCTTCGGGGCAGCTTCCAAGCTGCCTGAACACCACACCACCAGGACACTGTTCGCTCCACAGATGCCTCTGAGGAGCAGTGAGCTTTGGCCAAAGAAACCGGGTGCTTGCGCTTCCTTCCGGGGAGCTCAGCCCAGAGCATACTGTAGCTAAAGTGCCAACTAAATGTGACCTCTAGTCTCGAGGTAAGGTGCACGTTTTCCCATTCCCAGAGGCAGGGGTGCACCAGTTTCCAGGGAGTCTCAGTCCATGGACGGCTGTAGCTTTAGTAGGCCTCCCAGCGCTCAAGCCTCTCACGGGGGCACTTCTTTCCAAGGAAGTGCACCGTGTACCAGAAGCCTTCTGAGCACAATCAAGGGATACACGGCTCTGGGACCATCCCTCACTAGGCAGGTGAAAGGGCCGGCAACTAATCTGTTCTCTATGGCTAGCGTTCCACAGCTTTGAAACAGCCCCAGGAGCACGCTTCTTGGGCAGGCTTTCTTTCCATGCGGGTCTGCCACGTTGAGGACACCTGTGCTGCCCTGGAAGAAATCACCGGGGCTCCAATCCACTTTGGGGACTCGTGCTCGACGTCTCTCTAAGTGAGGCAGAAAGTAGACTTTAGGTCCAGCCCGAAATAAAGTAGAGATGTACCCTGAGCCTTGCTAGGCAGTTGGAACATGCAAAGTCACCTAGGCCGCCTGAGGGCATTTAGAGGGTTAGGCCATTCAGCACAGGCAGAACAAACAGACTGCATCCCAAAGTTTCATCGCAGAAGGCCGAATTGTGTTCCAAGGGCCTCCTTTGGCTTGTCAGAGAAGAGAGGGATATGTGCTGGGTGATCCGGTGTGGAATTGAGAAGCCTGGAAAAAGGCAGTATGTTCCCCCATTTGAAAGGTAGATAGTGGCGGCCTCAAGGCTGACTGAAAGACAGTGCCGTTACCCGTCTTCTAGTCACTGCTAGGAATGCCTCAGGGAAGCAAGTGAGTTTTCTCCTACGAATCCAGGTGGTCGCCAGTGCCTTGCTAGGAGCTCATCCCACGGCTTGCCCAAGCTAAAGTGCAAAGTAAACGTGACCCCAGGCCTCAGGGGAAGCACGAGCGTTTCCTATCAGCAAAGTTTGCTGTGCAGCCATCTCCAGGAACCCCGACTCGATAGAGTGCTTTCACTGCTCTCCGGCTCTCCGGAGGCCTCAGAGAGTCGCGTATGAATTCCCTTCTGAGGGAGAGCGTGGGTGCCGTGAGTCCCCTTTGTGTTTTCCGAGCCACACAGCGCAGAACAGGCTGTTGGGGTCAACCCTGTCTATGCAGAGGGAAGGGCAATGAACTGATCCTCGCTTGCCTAGCTTGATTTCGACCGCTGTAAAGCAGCCCCAGGACAACGTTTTTGCCAGGATTACCTTCAGCGTGGCTCTCCCTCTGTGGAGGCCCTCTGAACTGCACTGAAAGAATCCCTGAGCCAACAGAGCCCCCTGGCAACTCTTACCTGTCATCTCTCTATTGTGACGCAAGGTACACTGTAGGCCCAGCCTGACAGAAAGAACAGAAAAACCGCTCAACGAGTGAGACATTTGGACGATCCAAGTCACCTAGGCCTGACTAAGTCATGAAGCGGGTAGTGCTATGCACGGCATGCAAAAGACCCCGGCTGCAACGAAGTGTGATCCTAGAAAGGCCCCGTGTGGCCGAAAGTCTCCAGTCGCCAGTCAGAGAGTGCCGGTAACTGCGCTGTGGGGTCAAGTTGGAAACGGGAGCATGTGCGAGAAGCCCGACTCTCCCCCTTTGGAAAGCAGCTTCGGGGCAGCTTCCAAGCTGCCTGAACACCACACCACCAGGACACTGTTCGCTCCACAGATGCCTCTGAGGAGCAGTGAGCTTTGGCCAAAGAAACCGGGTGCTTGCGCTTCCTTCCGGGGAGCTCAGCCCAGAGCATACTGTAGCTAAAGTGCCAACTAAATGTGACCTCTAGTCTCGAGGTAAGGTGCACGTTTTCCCATTCCCAGAGGCAGGGGTGCACCAGTTTCCAGGGAGTCTCAGTCCATGGACGGCTGTAGCTTTAGTAGGCCTCCCAGCGCTCAAGCCTCTCACGGGGGCACTTCTTTCCAAGGAAGTGCACCGTGTACCAGAAGCCTTCTGAGCACAATCAAGGGATACACGGCTCTGGGACCATCCCTCACTAGGCAGGTGAAAGGGCCGGCAACTAATCTGTTCTCTATGGCTAGCGTTCCACAGCTTTGAAACAGCCCCAGGAGCACGCTTCTTGGGCAGGCTTTCTTTCCATGCGGGTCTGCCACGTTGAGGACACCTATGCTGCCCTGGAAGAAATCACCGGGGCTCCAATCCACTTTGGGGACTCGTGCTCGACGTCTCTCTAAGTGAGGCAGAAAGTAGACTTTAGGTCCAGCCCGAAATAAAGTAGAGATGTACCCTGAGCCTTGCTAGGCAGTTGGAACATGCAAAGTCACCTAGGCCGCCTGAGGGCATTTAGAGGGTTATGCCATTCAGCACAGGCAGAACAAACAGACTGCATCCCAAAGTTTCATCGCAGAAGGCCGAATTGTGTTCCAAGGGCCTCCTTTGGCTTGTCAGAGAAGAGAGGGATATGTGCTGGGTGATCCGGTGTGGAATTGAGAAGCCTGGAAAAAGGCAGTATGTTCCCCCATTTGAAAGGTAGATAGTGGCGGCCTCAAGGCTGACTGAAAGACAGTGCCGTTACCCGTCTTCTAGTCACTGCTAGGAATGCCTCAGGGAAGCAAGTGAGTTTTCTCCTACGAATCCAGGTGGTCGCCAGTGCCTTGCTAGGAGCTCATCCCACGGCTTGCCCAAGCTAAAGTGCAAAGTAAACGTGACCCCAGGCCTCAGGGGAAGCACGAGCGTTTCCTATCAGCAAAGTTTGCTGTGCAGCCATCTCCAGGAACCCCGACTCGATAGAGTGCTTTCACTGCTCTCCGGCTCTCCGGAGGCCTCAGAGAGTCGCGTATGAATTCCCTTCTGAGGGAGAGCGTGGGTGCCGTGAGTCCCCTTTGTGTTTTCCGAGCCACACAGCGCAGAACAGGCTGTTGGGGTCAACCCTGTCTATGCAGAGGGAAGGGCAATGAACTGATCCTCGCTTGCCTAGCTTGATTTCGACCGCTGTAAAGCAGCCCCAGGACAACGTTTTTGCCAGGATTACCTTCAGCGTGGCTCTCCCTCTGTGGAGGCCCTCTGAACTGCACTGAAAGAATCCCTGAGCCAACAGAGCCCCCTGGCAACTCTTACCTGTCATCTCTCTATTGTGACGCAAGGTACACTGTAGGCCCAGCCTGACAGAAAGAACAGAAAAACCGCTCAACGAGTGAGACATTTGGACGATCCAAGTCACCTAGGCCTGACTAAGTCATGAAGCGGGTAGTGCTATGCACGGCATGCAAAAGACCCCGGCTGCAACGAAGTGTGATCCTAGAAAGGCCCCGTGTGGCCGAAAGTCTCCAGTCGCCAGTCAGAGAGTGCCGGTAACTGCGCTGTGGGGTCAAGTTGGAAACGGGAGCATGTGGGAGAAGCCCGACTCTCCCCCTTTGGAAAGCAGCTTCGGGGCAGCTTCCAAGCTGCCTGAACACCACACCACCAGGACACTGTTCGCTCCACAGATGCCTCTGAGGAGCAGTGAGCTTTGGCCAAAGAAACCGGGTGCTTGCGCTTCCTTCCGGGGAGCTCAGCCCAGAGCATACTGTAGCTAAAGTGCCAACTAAATGTG
The DNA here is from genome assembly GCF_964341445.2 of Mesoplodon mirus. NCBI lineage: Eukaryota > Metazoa > Chordata > Mammalia > Artiodactyla > Ziphiidae > Mesoplodon > Mesoplodon mirus. The sequence goes on along the minus strand of NW_028295594.1, from coordinate 796,955 downwards.
ACCTCTAGTCTCGAGGTAAGGTGCACGTTTTCCCATTCCCAGAGGCAGGGGTGCACCAGTTTCCAGGGAGTCTCAGTCCATGGACGGCTGTAGCTTTAGTAGGCCTCCCAGCGCTCAAGCCTCTCACGGGGGCACTTCTTTCCAAGGAAGTGCACCGTGTACCAGAAGCCTTCTGAGCACAATCAAGGGATACACGGCTCTGGGACCATCCCTCACTAGGCAGGTGAAAGGGCCGGCAACTAATCTGTTCTCTATGGCTAGCGTTCCACAGCTTTGAAACAGCCCCAGGAGCACGCTTCTTGGGCAGGCTTTCTTTCCATGCGGGTCTGCCACGTTGAGGACACCTATGCTGCCCTGGAAGAAATCACCGGGGCTCCAATCCACTTTGGGGACTCGTGCTCGACGTCTCTCTAAGTGAGGCAGAAAGTAGACTTTAGGTCCAGCCCGAAATAAAGTAGAGATGTACCCTGAGCCTTGCTAGGCAGTTGGAACATGCAAAGTCACCTAGGCCGCCTGAGGGCATTTAGAGGGTTATGCCATTCAGCACAGGCAGAACAAACAGACTGCATCCCAAAGTTTCATCGCAGAAGGCCGAATTGTGTTCCAAGGGCCTCCTTTGGCTTGTCAGAGAAGAGAGGGATATGTGCTGGGTGATCCGGTGTGGAATTGAGAAGCCTGGAAAAAGGCAGTATGTTCCCCCATTTGAAAGGTAGATAGTGGCGGCCTCAAGGCTGACTGAAAGACAGTGCCGTTACCCGTCTTCTAGTCACTGCTAGGAATGCCTCAGGGAAGCAAGTGAGTTTTCTCCTACGAATCCAGGTGGTCGCCAGTGCCTTGCTAGGAGCTCATCCCACGGCTTGCCCAAGCTAAAGTGCAAAGTAAACGTGACCCCAGGCCTCAGGGGAAGCACGAGCGTTTCCTATCAGCAAAGTTTGCTGTGCAGCCATCTCCAGGAACCCCGACTCGATAGAGTGCTTTCACTGCTCTCCGGCTCTCCGGAGGCCTCAGAGAGTCGCGTATGAATTCCCTTCTGAGGGAGAGCGTGGGTGCCGTGAGTCCCCTTTGTGTTTTCCGAGCCACACAGCGCAGAACAGGCTGTTGGGGTCAACCCTGTCTATGCAGAGGGAAGGGCAATGAACTGATCCTCGCTTGCCTAGCTTGATTTCGACCGCTGTAAAGCAGCCCCAGGACAACGTTTTTGCCAGTATTACCTTCAGCGTGGCTCTCCCTCTGTGGAGGCCCTCTGAACTGCACTGAAAGAATCCCTGAGCCTACAGAGCCCCCTGGCAACTCTTACCTGTCATCTCTCTATTGTGACGCAAGGTACACTGTAGGCCCAGCCTGACAGAAAGAACAGAAAAACCGCTCAACGAGTGAGACATTTGGACGATCCAAGTCACCTAGGCCTGACTAAGTCATGAAGCGGGTAGTGCTATGCACGGCATGCAAAAGACCCCGGCTGCAACGAAGTGTGATCCTAGAAAGGCCCCGTGTGGCCGAAAGTCTCCAGTCGCCAGTCAGAGAGTGCCGGTAACTGCGCTGTGGGGTCAAGTTGGAAACGGGAGCATGTGGGAGAAGCCCGACTCTCCCCCTTTGGAAAGCAGCTTCGGGGCAGCTTCCAAGCTGCCTGAACACCACACCACCAGGACACTGTTCGCTCCACAGATGCCTCTGAGGAGCAGTGAGCTTTGGCCAAAGAAACCGGGTGCTTGCGCTTCCTTCCGGGGAGCTCAGCCCAGAGCATACTGTAGCTAAAGTGCCAACTAAATGTGACCTCTAGTCTCGAGGTAAGGTGCACGTTTTCCCATTCCCAGAGGCAGGGGTGCACCAGTTTCCAGGGAGTCTCAGTCCATGGACGGCTGTAGCTTTAGTAGGCCTCCCAGCGCTCAAGCCTCTCACGGGGGCACTTCTTTCCAAGGAAGTGCACCGTGTACCAGAAGCCTTCTGAGCACAATCAAGGGATACACGGCTCTGGGACCATCCCTCACTAGGCAGGTGAAAGGGCCGGCAACTAATCTGTTCTCTATGGCTAGCGTTCCACAGCTTTGAAACAGCCCCAGGAGCACGCTTCTTGGGCAGGCTTTCTTTCCATGCGGGTCTGCCACGTTGAGGACACCTATGCTGCCCTGGAAGAAATCACCGGGGCTCCAATCCACTTTGGGGACTCGTGCTCGACGTCTCTCTAAGTGAGGCAGAAAGTAGACTTTAGGTCCAGCCCGAAATAAAGTAGAGATGTACCCTGAGCCTTGCTAGGCAGTTGGAACATGCAAAGTCACCTAGGCCGCCTGAGGGCATTTAGAGGGTTATGCCATTCAGCACAGGCAGAACAAACAGACTGCATCCCAAAGTTTCATCGCAGAAGGCCGAATTGTGTTCCAAGGGCCTCCTTTGGCTTGTCAGAGAAGAGAGGGATATGTGCTGGGTGATCCGGTGTGGAATTGAGAAGCCTGGAAAAAGGCAGTATGTTCCCCCATTTGAAAGGTAGATAGTGGCGGCCTCAAGGCTGACTGAAAGACAGTGCCGTTACCCGTCTTCTAGTCACTGCTAGGAATGCCTCAGGGAAGCAAGTGAGTTTTCTCCTACGAATCCAGGTGGTCGCCAGTGCCTTGCTAGGAGCTCATCCCACGGCTTGCCCAAGCTAAAGTGCAAAGTAAACGTGACCCCAGGCCTCAGGGGAAGCACGAGCGTTTCCTATCAGCAAAGTTTGCTGTGCAGCCATCTCCAGGAACCCCGACTCGATAGAGTGCTTTCACTGCTCTCCGGCTCTCCGGAGGCCTCAGAGAGTCGCGTATGAATTCCCTTCTGAGGGAGAGCGTGGGTGCCGTGAGTCCCCTTTGTGTTTTCCGAGCCACACAGCGCAGAACAGGCTGTTGGGGTCAACCCTGTCTATGCAGAGGGAAGGGCAATGAACTGATCCTCGCTTGCCTAGCTTGATTTCGACCGCTGTAAAGCAGCCCCAGGACAACGTTTTTGCCAGTATTACCTTCAGCGTGGCTCTCCCTCTGTGGAGGCCCTCTGAACTGCACTGAAAGAATCCCTGAGCCTACAGAGCCCCCTGGCAACTCTTACCTGTCATCTCTCTATTGTGACGCAAGGTACACTGTAGGCCCAGCCTGACAGAAAGAACAGGAAAACCGCTCAACGAGTGAGACATTTGGACGATCCAAGTCACCTAGGCCTGACTAAGTCATGAAGCGGGTAGTGCTATGCACGGCATGCAAAAGACCCCGGCTGCAACGAAGTGTGATCCTAGAAAGGCCCCGTGTGGCCGAAAGTCTCCAGTCGCCAGTCAGAGAGTGCCGGTAACTGCGCTGTGGGGTCAAGTTGGAAACGGGAGCATGTGGGAGAAGCCCGACTCTCCCCCTTTGGAAAGCAGCTTCGGGGCAGCTTCCAAGCTGCCTGAACACCACACCACCAGGACACTGTTCGCTCCACAGATGCCTCTGAGGAGCAGTGAGCTTTGGCCAAAGAAACCGGGTGCTTGCGCTTCCTTCCGGGGAGCTCAGCCCAGAGCATACTGTAGCTAAAGTGCCAACTAAATGTGACCTCTAGTCTCGAGGTAAGGTGCACGTTTTCCCATTCCCAGAGGCAGGGGTGCACCAGTTTCCAGGGAGTCTCAGTCCATGGACGGCTGTAGCTTTAGTAGGCCTCCCAGCGCTCAAGCCTCTCACGGGGGCACTTCTTTCCAAGGAAGTGCACCGTGTACCAGAAGCCTTCTGAGCACAATCAAGGGATACACGGCTCTGGGACCATCCCTCACTAGGCAGGTGAAAGGGCCGGCAACTAATCTGTTCTCTATGGCTAGCGTTCCACAGCTTTGAAACAGCCCCAGGAGCACGCTTCTTGGGCAGGCTTTCTTTCCATGCGGGTCTGCCACGTTGAGGACACCTATGCTGCCCTGGAAGAAATCACCGGGGCTCCAATCCACTTTGGGGACTCGTGCTCGACGTCTCTCTAAGTGAGGCAGAAAGTAGACTTTAGGTCCAGCCCGAAATAAAGTAGAGATGTACCCTGAGCCTTGCTAGGCAGTTGGAACATGCAAAGTCACCTAGGCCGCCTGAGGGCATTTAGAGGGTTATGCCATTCAGCACAGGCAGAACAAACAGACTGCATCCCAAAGTTTCATCGCAGAAGGCCGAATTGTGTTCCAAGGGCCTCCTTTGGCTTGTCAGAGAAGAGAGGGATATGTGCTGGGTGATCCGGTGTGGAATTGAGAAGCCTGGAAAAAGGCAGTATGTTCCCCCATTTGAAAGGTAGATAGTGGCGGCCTCAAGGCTGACTGAAAGACAGTGCCGTTACCCGTCTTCTAGTCACTGCTAGGAATGCCTCAGGGAAGCAAGTGAGTTTTCTCCTACGAATCCAGGTGGTCGCCAGTGCCTTGCTAGGAGCTCATCCCACGGCTTGCCCAAGCTAAAGTGCAAAGTAAACGTGACCCCAGGCCTCAGGGGAAGCACGAGCGTTTCCTATCAGCAAAGTTTGCTGTGCAGCCAGCTCCAGGAACCCCGACTCGATAGAGTGCTTTCACTGCTCTCCGGCTCTCCGGAGGCCTCAGAGAGTCGCGTATGAATTCCCTTCTGAGGGAGAGCGTGGGTGCCGTGAGTCCCCTTTGTGTTTTCCGAGCCACACAGCGCAGAACAGGCTGTTGGGGTCAACCCTGTCTATGCAGAGGGAAGGGCAATGAACTGATCCTCGCTTGCCTAGCTTGATTTCGACCGCTGTAAAGCAGCCCCAGGACAACGTTTTTGCCAGGATTACCTTCAGCGTGGCTCTCCCTCTGTGGAGGCCCTCTGAACTGCACTGAAAGAATCCCTGAGCCAACAGAGCCCCCTGGCAACTCTTACCTGTCATCTCTCTATTGTGACGCAAGGTACACTGTAGGCCCAGCCTGACAGAAAGAACAGAAAAACCGCTCAACGAGTGAGACATTTGGACGATCCAAGTCACCTAGGCCTGACTAAGTCATGAAGCGGGTAGTGCTATGCACGGCATGCAAAAGACCCCGGCTGCAACGAAGTGTGATCCTAGAAAGGCCCCGTGTGGCCGAAAGTCTCCAGTCGCCAGTCAGAGAGTGCCGGTAACTGCGCTGTGGGGTCAAGTTGGAAACGGGAGCATGTGCGAGAAGCCCGACTCTCCCCCTTTGGAAAGCAGCTTCGGGGCAGCTTCCAAGCTGCCTGAACACCACACCACCAGGACACTGTTCGCTCCACAGATGCCTCTGAGGAGCAGTGAGCTTTGGCCAAAGAAACCGGGTGCTTGCGCTTCCTTCCGGGGAGCTCAGCCCAGAGCATACTGTAGCTAAAGTGCCAACTAAATGTGACCTCTAGTCTCGAGGTAAGGTGCACGTTTTCCCATTCCCAGAGGCAGGGGTGCACCAGTTTCCAGGGAGTCTCAGTCCATGGACGGCTGTAGCTTTAGTAGGCCTCCCAGCGCTCAAGCCTCTCACGGGGGCACTTCTTTCCAAGGAAGTGCACCGTGTACCAGAAGCCTTCTGAGCACAATCAAGGGATACACGGCTCTGGGACCATCCCTCACTAGGCAGGTGAAAGGGCCGGCAACTAATCTGTTCTCTATGGCTAGCGTTCCACAGCTTTGAAACAGCCCCAGGAGCACGCTTCTTGGGCAGGCTTTCTTTCCATGCGGGTCTGCCACGTTGAGGACACCTATGCTGCCCTGGAAGAAATCACCGGGGCTCCAATCCACTTTGGGGACTCGTGCTCGACGTCTCTCTAAGTGAGGCAGAAAGTAGACTTTAGGTCCAGCCCGAAATAAAGTAGAGATGTACCCTGAGCCTTGCTAGGCAGTTGGAACATGCAAAGTCACCTAGGCCGCCTGAGGGCATTTAGAGGGTTATGCCATTCAGCACAGGCAGAACAAACAGACTGCATCCCAAAGTTTCATCGCAGAAGGCCGAATTGGGTTCCAAGGGCCTCCTTTGGCTTGTCAGAGAAGAGAGGGATATGTGCTGGGTGATCCGGTGTGGAATTGAGAAGCCTGGAAAAAGGCAGTATGTTCCCCCATTTGAAAGGTAGATAGTGGCGGCCTCAAGGCTGACTGAAAGACAGTGCCGTTACCCGTCTTCTAGTCACTGCTAGGAATGCCTCAGGGAAGCAAGTGAGTTTTCTCCTACGAATCCAGGTGGTCGCCAGTGCCTTGCTAGGAGCTCATCCCACGGCTTGCCCAAGCTAAAGTGCAAAGTAAACGTGACCCCAGGCCTCAGGGGAAGCACGAGCGTTTCCTATCAGCAAAGTTTGCTGTGCAGCCAGCTCCAGGAACCCCGACTCGATAGAGTGCTTTCACTGCTCTCCGGCTCTCCGGAGGCCTCAGAGAGTCGCGTATGAATTCCCTTCTGAGGGAGAGCGTGGGTGCCGTGAGTCCCCTTTGTGTTTTCCGAGCCACACAGCGCAGAACAGGCTGTTGGGGTCAACCCTGTCTATGCAGAGGGAAGGGCAATGAACTGATCCTCGCTTGCCTAGCTTGATTTCGACCGCTGTAAAGCAGCCCCAGGACAACGTTTTTGCCAGTATTACCTTCAGCGTGGCTCTCCCTCTGTGGAGGCCCTCTGAACTGCACTGAAAGAATCCCTGAGCCTACAGAGCCCCCTGGCAACTCTTACCTGTCATCTCTCTATTGTGACGCAAGGTACACTGTAGGCCCAGCCTGACAGAAAGAACAGAAAAACCGCTCAACGAGTGAGACATTTGGACGATCCAAGTCACCTAGGCCTGACTAAGTCATGAAGCGGGTAGTGCTATGCACGGCATGCAAAAGACCCCGGCTGCAACGAAGTGTGATCCTAGAAAGGCCCCGTGTGGCCGAAAGTCTCCAGTCGCCAGTCAGAGAGTGCCGGTAACTGCGCTGTGGGGTCAAGTTGGAAACGGGAGCATGTGGGAGAAGCCCGACTCTCCCCCTTTGGAAAGCAGCTTCGGGGCAGCTTCCAAGCTGCCTGAACACCACACCACCAGGACACTGTTCGCTCCACAGATGCCTCTGAGGAGCAGTGAGCTTTGGCCAAAGAAACCGGGTGCTTGCGCTTCCTTCCGGGGAGCTCAGCCCAGAGCATACTGTAGCTAAAGTGCCAACTAAATGTGACCTCTAGTCTCGAGGTAAGGTGCACGTTTTCCCATTCCCAGAGGCAGGGGTGCACCAGTTTCCAGGGAGTCTCAGTCCATGGACGGCTGTAGCTTTAGTAGGCCTCCCAGCGCTCAAGCCTCTCACGGGGGCACTTCTTTCCAAGGAAGTGCACCGTGTACCAGAAGCCTTCTGAGCACAATCAAGGGATACACGGCTCTGGGACCATCCCTCACTAGGCAGGTGAAAGGGCCGGCAACTAATCTGTTCTCTATGGCTAGCGTTCCACAGCTTTGAAACAGCCCCAGGAGCACGCTTCTTGGGCAGGCTTTCTTTCCATGCGGGTCTGCCACGTTGAGGACACCTATGCTGCCCTGGAAGAAATCACCGGGGCTCCAATCCACTTTGGGGACTCGTGCTCGACGTCTCTCTAAGTGAGGCAGAAAGTAGACTTTAGGTCCAGCCCGAAATAAAGTAGAGATGTACCCTGAGCCTTGCTAGGCAGTTGGAACATGCAAAGTCACCTAGGCCGCCTGAGGGCATTTAGAGGGTTATGCCATTCAGCACAGGCAGAACAAACAGACTGCATCCCAAAGTTTCATCGCAGAAGGCCGAATTGTGTTCCAAGGGCCTCCTTTGGCTTGTCAGAGAAGAGAGGGATATGTGCTGGGTGATCCGGTGTGGAATTGAGAAGCCTGGAAAAAGGCAGTATGTTCCCCCATTTGAAAGGTAGATAGTGGCGGCCTCAAGGCTGACTGAAAGACAGTGCCGTTACCCGTCTTCTAGTCACTGCTAGGAATGCCTCAGGGAAGCAAGTGAGTTTTCTCCTACGAATCCAGGTGGTCGCCAGTGCCTTGCTAGGAGCTCATCCCACGGCTTGCCCAAGCTAAAGTGCAAAGTAAACGTGACCCCAGGCCTCAGGGGAAGCACGAGCGTTTCCTATCAGCAAAGTTTGCTGTGCAGCCATCTCCAGGAACCCCGACTCGATAGAGTGCTTTCACTGCTCTCCGGCTCTCCGGAGGCCTCAGAGAGTCGCGTATGAATTCCCTTCTGAGGGAGAGCGTGGGTGCCGTGAGTCCCCTTTGTGTTTTCCGAGCCACACAGCGCAGAACAGGCTGTTGGGGTCAACCCTGTCTATGCAGAGGGAAGGGCAATGAACTGATCCTCGCTTGCCTAGCTTGATTTCGACCGCTGTAAAGCAGCCCCAGGACAACGTTTTTGCCAGTATTACCTTCAGCGTGGCTCTCCCTCTGTGGAGGCCCTCTGAACTGCACTGAAAGAATCCCTGAGCCTACAGAGCCCCCTGGCAACTCTTACCTGTCATCTCTCTATTGTGACGCAAGGTACACTGTAGGCCCAGCCTGACAGAAAGAACAGGAAAACCGCTCAACGAGTGAGACATTTGGACGATCCAAGTCACCTAGGCCTGACTAAGTCATGAAGCGGGTAGTGCTATGCACGGCATGCAAAAGACCCCGGCTGCAACGAAGTGTGATCCTAGAAAGGCCCCGTGTGGCCGAAAGTCTCCAGTCGCCAGTCAGAGAGTGCCGGTAACTGCGCTGTGGGGTCAAGTTGGAAACGGGAGCATGTGGGAGAAGCCCGACTCTCCCCCTTTGGAAAGCAGCTTCGGGGCAGCTTCCAAGCTGCCTGAACACCACACCACCAGGACACTGTTCGCTCCACAGATGCCTCTGAGGAGCAGTGAGCTTTGGCCAAAGAAACCGGGTGCTTGCGCTTCCTTCCGGGGAGCTCAGCCCAGAGCATACTGTAGCTAAAGTGCCAACTAAATGTGACCTCTAGTCTCGAGGTAAGGTGCACGTTTTCCCATTCCCAGAGGCAGGGGTGCACCAGTTTCCAGGGAGTCTCAGTCCATGGACGGCTGTAGCTTTAGTAGGCCTCCCAGCGCTCAAGCCTCTCACGGGGGCACTTCTTTCCAAGGAAGTGCACCGTGTACCAGAAGCCTTCTGAGCACAATCAAGGGATACACGGCTCTGGGACCATCCCTCACTAGGCAGGTGAAAGGGCCGGCAACTAATCTGTTCTCTATGGCTAGCGTTCCACAGCTTTGAAACAGCCCCAGGAGCACGCTTCTTGGGCAGGCTTTCTTTCCATGCGGGTCTGCCACGTTGAGGACACCTATGCTGCCCTGGAAGAAATCACCGGGGCTCCAATCCACTTTGGGGACTCGTGCTCGACGTCTCTCTAAGTGAGGCAGAAAGTAGACTTTAGGTCCAGCCCGAAATAAAGTAGAGATGTACCCTGAGCCTTGCTAGGCAGTTGGAACATGCAAAGTCACCTAGGCCGCCTGAGGGCATTTAGAGGGTTATGCCATTCAGCACAGGCAGAACAAACAGACTGCATCCCAAAGTTTCATCGCAGAAGGCCGAATTGTGTTCCAAGGGCCTCCTTTGGCTTGTCAGAGAAGAGAGGGATATGTGCTGGGTGATCCGGTGTGGAATTGAGAAGCCTGGTAAAAGGCAGTATGTTCCCCCATTTGAAAGGTAGATAGTGGCGGCCTCAAGGCTGACTGAAAGACAGTGCCGTTACCCGTCTTCTAGTCACTGCTAGGAATGCCTCAGGGAAGCAAGTGAGTTTTCTCCTACGAATCCAGGTGGTCGCCAGTGCCTTGCTAGGAGCTCATCCCACGGCTTGCCCAAGCTAAAGTGCAAAGTAAACGTGACCCCAGGCCTCAGGGGAAGCACGAGCGTTTCCTATCAGCAAAGTTTGCTGTGCAGCCAGCTCCAGGAACCCCGACTCGATAGAGTGCTTTCACTGCTCTCCGGCTCTCCGGAGGCCTCAGAGAGTCGCGTATGAATTCCCTTCTGAGGGAGAGCGTGGGTGCCGTGAGTCCCCTTTGTGTTTTCCGAGCCACACAGCGCAGAACAGGCTGTTGGGGTCAACCCTGTCTATGCAGAGGGAAGGGCAATGAACTGATCCTCGCTTGCCTAGCTTGATTTCGACCGCTGTAAAGCAGCCCCAGGACAACGTTTTTGCCAGTATTACCTTCAGCGTGGCTCTCCCTCTGTGGAGGCCCTCTGAACTGCACTGAAAGAATCCCTGAGCCTACAGAGCCCCCTGGCAACTCTTACCTGTCATCTCTCTATTGTGACGCAAGGTACACTGTAGGCCCAGCCTGACAGAAAGAACAGAAAAACCGCTCAACGAGTGAGACATTTGGACGATCCAAGTCACCTAGGCCTGACTAAGTCATGAAGCGGGTAGTGCTATGCACGGCATGCAAAAGACCCCGGCTGCAACGAAGTGTGATCCTAGAAAGGCCCCGTGTGGCCGAAAGTCTCCAGTCGCCAGTCAGAGAGTGCCGGTAACTGCGCTGTGGGGTCAAGTTGGAAACGGGAGCATGTGCGAGAAGCCCGACTCTCCCCCTTTGGAAAGCAGCTTCGGGGCAGCTTCCAAGCTGCCTGAACACCACACCACCAGGACACTGTTCGCTCCACAGATGCCTCTGAGGAGCAGTGAGCTTTGGCCAAAGAAACCGGGTGCTTGCGCTTCCTTCCGGGGAGCTCAGCCCAGAGCATACTGTAGCTAAAGTGCCAACTAAATGTGACCTCTAGTCTCGAGGTAAGGTGCACGTTTTCCCATTCCCAGAGGCAGGGGTGCACCAGTTTCCAGGGAGTCTCAGTCCATGGACGGCTGTAGCTTTAGTAGGCCTCCCAGCGCTCAAGCCTCTCACGGGGGCACTTCTTTCCAAGGAAGTGCACCGTGTACCAGAAGCCTTCTGAGCACAATCAAGGGATACACGGCTCTGGGACCATCCCTCACTAGGCAGGTGAAAGGGCCGGCAACTAATCTGTTCTCTATGGCTAGCGTTCCACAGCTTTGAAACAGCCCCAGGAGCACGCTTCTTGGGCAGGCTTTCTTTCCATGCGGGTCTGCCACGTTGAGGACACCTATGCTGCCCTGGAAGAAATCACCGGGGCTCCAATCCACTTTGGGGACTCGTGCTCGACGTCTCTCTAAGTGAGGCAGAAAGTAGACTTTAGGTCCAGCCCGAAATAAAGTAGAGATGTACCCTGAGCCTTGCTAGGCAGTTGGAACATGCAAAGTCACCTAGGCCGCCTGAGGGCATTTAGAGGGTTATGCCATTCAGCACAGGCAGAACAAACAGACTGCATCCCAAAGTTTCATCGCAGAAGGCCGAATTGGGTTCCAAGGGCCTCCTTTGGCTTGTCAGAGAAGAGAGGGATATGTGCTGGGTGATCCGGTGTGGAATTGAGAAGCCTGGAAAAAGGCAGTATGTTCCCCCATTTGAAAGGTAGATAGTGGCGGCCTCAAGGCTGACTGAAAGACAGTGCCGTTACCCGTCTTCTAGTCACTGCTAGGAATGCCTCAGGGAAGCAAGTGAGTTTTCTCCTACGAATCCAGGTGGTCGCCAGTGCCTTGCTAGGAGCTCATCCCACGGCTTGCCCAAGCTAAAGTGCAAAGTAAACGTGACCCCAGGCCTCAGGGGAAGCACGAGCGTTTCCTATCAGCAAAGTTTGCTGTGCAGCCAGCTCCAGGAACCCCGACTCGATAGAGTGCTTTCACTGCTCTCCGGCTCTCCGGAGGCCTCAGAGAGTCGCGTATGAATTCCCTTCTGAGGGAGAGCGTGGGTGCCGTGAGTCCCCTTTGTGTTTTCCGAGCCACACAGCGCAGAACAGGCTGTTGGGGTCAACCCTGTCTATGCAGAGGGAAGGGCAATGAACTGATCCTCGCTTGCCTAGCTTGATTTCGACCGCTGTAAAGCAGCCCCAGGACAACGTTTTTGCCAGTATTACCTTCAGCGTGGCTCTCCCTCTGTGGAGGCCCTCTGAACTGCACTGAAAGAATCCCTGAGCCTACAGAGCCCCCTGGCAACTCTTACCTGTCATCTCTCTATTGTGACGCAAGGTACACTGTAGGCCCAGCCTGACAGAAAGAACAGAAAAACCGCTCAACGAGTGAGACATTTGGACGATCCAAGTCACCTAGGCCTGACTAAGTCATGAAGCGGGTAGTGCTATGCACGGCATGCAAAAGACCCCGGCTGCAACGAAGTGTGATCCTAGAAAGGCCCCGTGTGGCCGAAAGTCTCCAGTCGCCAGTCAGAGAGTGCCGGTAACTGCGCTGTGGGGTCAAGTTGGAAACGGGAGCATGTGCGAGAAGCCCGACTCTCCCCCTTTGGAAAGCAGCTTCGGGGCAGCTTCCAAGCTGCCTGAACACCACACCACCAGGACACTGTTCGCTCCACAGATGCCTCTGAGGAGCAGTGAGCTTTGGCCAAAGAAACCGGGTGCTTGCGCTTCCTTCCGGGGAGCTCAGCCCAGAGCATACTGTAGCTAAAGTGCCAACTAAATGTGACCTCTAGTCTCGAGGTAAGGTGCACGTTTTCCCATTCCCAGAGGCAGGGGTGCACCAGTTTCCAGGGAGTCTCAGTCCATGGACGGCTGTAGCTTTAGTAGGCCTCCCAGCGCTCAAGCCTCTCACGGGGGCACTTCTTTCCAAGGAAGTGCACCGTGTACCAGAAGCCTTCTGAGCACAATCAAGGGATACACGGCTCTGGGACCATCCCTCACTAGGCAGGTGAAAGGGCCGGCAACTAATCTGTTCTCTATGGCTAGCGTTCCACAGCTTTGAAACAGCCCCAGGAGCACGCTTCTTGGGCAGGCTTTCTTTCCATGCGGGTCTGCCACGTTGAGGACACCTATGCTGCCCTGGAAGAAATCACCGGGGCTCCAATCCACTTTGGGGACTCGTGCTCGACGTCTCTCTAAGTGAGGCAGAAAGTAGACTTTAGGTCCAGCCCGAAATAAAGTAGAGATGTACCCTGAGCCTTGCTAGGCAGTTGGAACATGCAAAGTCACCTAGGCCGCCTGAGGGCATTTAGAGGGTTATGCCATTCAGCACAGGCAGAACAAACAGACTGCATCCCAAAGTTTCATCGCAGAAGGCCGAATTGGGTTCCAAGGGCCTCCTTTGGCTTGTCAGAGAAGAGAGGGATATGTGCTGGGTGATCCGGTGTGGAATTGAGAAGCCTGGAAAAAGGCAGTATGTTCCCCCATTTGAAAGGTAGATAGTGGCGGCCTCAAGGCTGACTGAAAGACAGTGCCGTTACCCGTCTTCTAGTCACTGCTAGGAATGCCTCAGGGAAGCAAGTGAGTTTTCTCCTACGAATCCAGGTGGTCGCCAGTGCCTTGCTAGGAGCTCATCCCACGGCTTGCCCAAGCTAAAGTGCAAAGTAAACGTGACCCCAGGCCTCAGGGGAAGCACGAGCGTTTCCTATCAGCAAAGTTTGCTGTGCAGCCAGCTCCAGGAACCCCGACTCGATAGAGTGCTTTCACTGCTCTCCGGCTCTCCGGAGGCCTCAGAGAGTCGCGTATGAATTCCCTTCTGAGGGAGAGCGTGGGTGCCGTGAGTCCCCTTTGTGTTTTCCGAGCCACACAGCGCAGAACAGGCTGTTGGGGTCAACCCTGTCTATGCAGAGGGAAGGGCAATGAACTGATCCTCGCTTGCCTAGCTTGATTTCGACCGCTGTAAAGCAGCCCCAGGACAACGTTTTTGCCAGTATTACCTTCAGCGTGGCTCTCCCTCTGTGGAGGCCCTCTGAACTGCACTGAAAGAATCCCTGAGCCTACAGAGCCCCCTGGCAACTCTTACCTGTCATCTCTCTATTGTGACGCAAGGTACACTGTAGGCCCAGCCTGACAGAAAGAACAGAAAAACCGCTCAACGAGTGAGACATTTGGACGATCCAAGTCACCTAGGCCTGACTAAGTCATGAAGCGGGTAGTGCTATGCACGGCATGCAAAAGACCCCGGCTGCAACGAAGTGTGATCCTAGAAAGGCCCCGTGTGGCCGAAAGTCTCCAGTCGCCAGTCAGAGAGTGCCGGTAACTGCGCTGTGGGGTCAAGTTGGAAACGGGAGCATGTGGGAGAAGCCCGACTCTCCCCCTTTGGAAAGCAGCTTCGGGGCAGCTTCCAAGCTGCCTGAACACCACACCACCAGGACACTGTTCGCTCCACAGATGCCTCTGAGGAGCAGTGAGCTTTGGCCAAAGAAACCGGGTGCTTGCGCTTCCTTCCGGGGAGCTCAGCCCAGAGCATCCTGTAGCTAAAGTGCCAACTAAATGTGACCTCTAGTCTCGAGGTAAGGTGCACGTTTTCCCATTCCCAGAGGCAGGGGTGCACCAGTTTCCAGGGAGTCTCAGTCCATGGACGGCTGTAGCTTTAGTAGGCCTCCCAGCGCTCAAGCCTCTCACGGGGGCACTTCTTTCCAAGGAAGTGCACCGTGTACCAGAAGCCTTCTGAGCACAATCAAGGGATACACGGCTCTGGGACCATCCCTCACTAGGCAGGTGAAAGGGCCGGCAACTAATCTGTTCTCTATGGCTAGCGTTCCACAGCTTTGAAACAGCCCCAGGAGCACGCTTCATGGGCAGGCTTTCTTTCCATGCGGGTCTGCCACGTTGAGGACACCTATGCTGCCCTGGAAGAAATCACCGGGGCTCCAATCCACTTTGGGGACTCGTGCTCGACGTCTCTCTAAGTGAGGCAGAAAGTAGACTTTAGGTCCAGCCCGAAATAAAGTAGAGATGTACCCTGAGCCTTGCTAGGCAGTTGGAACATGCAAAGTCACCTAGGCCGCCTGAGGGCATTTAGAGGGTTATGCCATTCAGCACATGCAGAACAAACAGACTGCATCCCAAAGTTTCATCGCAGAAGGCCGAATTGTGTTCCAAGGGCCTCCTTTGGCTTGTCAGAGAAGAGAGGGATATGTGCTGGGTGATCCGGTGTGGAATTGAGAAGCCTGGAAAAAGGCAGTATGTTCCCCCATTTGAAAGGTAGATAGTGGCGGCCTCAAGGCTGACTGAAAGACAGTGCCGTTACCCGTCTTCTAGTCACTGCTAGGAATGCCTCAGGGAAGCAAGTGAGTTTTCTCCTACGAATCCAGGTGGTCGCCAGTGCCTTGCTAGGAGCTCATCCCACGGCTTGCCCAAGCTAAAGTGCAAAGTAAACGTGACCCCAGGCCTCAGGGGAAGCACGAGCGTTTCCTATCAGCAAAGTTTGCTGTGCAGCCAGCTCCAGGAACCCCGACTCGATAGAGTGCTTTCACTGCTCTCCGGCTCTCCGGAGGCCTCAGAGAGTCGCGTATGAATTCCCTTCTGAGGGAGAGCGTGGGTGCCGTGAGTCCCCTTTGTGTTTTCCGAGCCACACAGCGCAGAACAGGCTGTTGGGGTCAACCCTGTCTATGCAGAGGGAAGGGCAATGAACTGATCCTCGCTTGCCTAGCTTGATTTCGACCGCTGTAAAGCAGCCCCAGGACAACGTTTTTGCCAGTATTACCTTCAGCGTGGCTCTCCCTCTGTGGAGGCCCTCTGAACTGCACTGAAAGAATCCCTGAGCCTACAGAGCCCCCTGGCAACTCTTACCTGTCATCTCTCTATTGTGACGCAAGGTACACTGTAGGCCCAGCCTGACAGAAAGAACAGAAAAACCGCTCAACGAGTGAGACATTTGGACGATCCAAGTCACCTAGGCCTGACTAAGTCATGAAGCGGGTAGTGCTATGCACGGCATGCAAAAGACCCCGGCTGCAACGAAGTGTGATCCTAGAAAGGCCCCGTGTGGCCGAAAGTCTCCAGTCGCCAGTCAGAGAGTGCCGGTAACTGCGCTGTGGGGTCAAGTTGGAAACGGGAGCATGTGGGAGAAGCCCGACTCTCCCCCTTTGGAAAGCAGCTTCGGGGCAGCTTCCAAGCTGCCTGAACACCACACCACCAGGACACTGTTCGCTCCACAGATGCCTCTGAGGAGCAGTGAGCTTTGGCCAAAGAAACCGGGTGCTTGCGCTTCCTTCCGGGGAGCTCAGCCCAGAGCATACTGTAGCTAAAGTGCCAACTAAATGTGACCTCTAGTCTCGAGGTAAGGTGCACGTTTTCCCATTCCCAGAGGCAGGGGTGCACCAGTTTCCAGGGAGTCTCAGTCCATGGACGGCTGTAGCTTTAGTAGGCCTCCCAGCGCTCAAGCCTCTCACGGGGGCACTTCTTTCCAAGGAAGTGCACCGTGTACCAGAAGCCTTCTGAGCACAATCAAGGGATACACGGCTCTGGGACCATCCCTCACTAGGCAGGTGAAAGGGCCGGCAACTAATCTGTTCTCTATGGCTAGCGTTCCACAGCTTTGAAACAGCCCCAGGAGCACGCTTCTTGGGCAGGCTTTCTTTCCATGCGGGTCTGCCACGTTGAGGACACCTATGCTGCCCTGGAAGAAATCACCGGGGCTCCAATCCACTTTGGGGACTCGTGCTCGACGTCTCTCTAAGTGAGGCAGAAAGTAGACTTTAGGTCCAGCCCGAAATAAAGTAGAGATGTACCCTGAGCCTTGCTAGGCAGTTGGAACATGCAAAGTCACCTAGGCCGCCTGAGGGCATTTAGAGGGTTATGCCATTCAGCACAGGCAGAACAAACAGACTGCATCCCAAAGTTTCATCGCAGAAGGCCGAATTGTGTTCCAAGGGCCTCCTTTGGCTTGTCAGAGAAGAGAGGGATATGTGCTGGGTGATCCGGTGTGGAATTGAGAAGCCTGGAAAAAGGCAGTATGTTCCCCCATTTGAAAGGTAGATAGTGGCGGCCTCAAGGCTGACTGAAAGACAGTGCCGTTACCCGTCTTCTAGTCACTGCTAGGAATGCCTCAGGGAAGCAAGTGAGTTTTCTCCTACGAATCCAGGTGGTCGCCAGTGCCTTGCTAGGAGCTCATCCCACGGCTTGCCCAAGCTAAAGTGCAAAGTAAACGTGACCCCAGGCCTCAGGGGAAGCACGAGCGTTTCCTATCAGCAAAGTTTGCTGTGCAGCCATCTCCAGGAACCCCGACTCGATAGAGTGCTTTCACTGCTCTCCGGCTCTCCGGAGGCCTCAGAGAGTCGCGTATGAATTCCCTTCTGAGGGAGAGCGTGGGTGCCGTGAGTCCCCTTTGTGTTTTCCGAGCCACACAGCGCAGAACAGGCTGTTGGGGTCAACCCTGTCTATGCAGAGGGAAGGGCAATGAACTGATCCTCGCTTGCCTAGCTTGATTTCGACCGCTGTAAAGCAGCCCCAGGACAACGTTTTTGCCAGTATTACCTTCAGCGTGGCTCTCCCTCTGTGGAGGCCCTCTGAACTGCACTGAAAGAATCCCTGAGCCTACAGAGCCCCCTGGCAACTCTTACCTGTCATCTCTCTATTGTGACGCAAGGTACACTGTAGGCCCAGCCTGACAGAAAGAACAGGAAAACCGCTCAACGAGTGAGACATTTGGACGATCCAAGTCACCTAGGCCTGACTAAGTCATGAAGCGGGTAGTGCTATGCACGGCATGCAAAAGACCCCGGCTGCAACGAAGTGTGATCCTAGAAAGGCCCCGTGTGGCCGAAAGTCTCCAGTCGCCAGTCAGAGAGTGCCGGTAACTGCGCTGTGGGGTCAAGTTGGAAACGGGAGCATGTGGGAGAAGCCCGACTCTCCCCCTTTGGAAAGCAGCTTCGGGGCAGCTTCCAAGCTGCCTGAACACCACACCACCAGGACACTGTTCGCTCCACAGATGCCTCTGAGGAGCAGTGAGCTTTGGCCAAAGAAACCGGGTGCTTGCGCTTCCTTCCGGGGAGCTCAGCCCAGAGCATACTGTAGCTAAAGTGCCAACTAAATGTGACCTCTAGTCTCGAGGTAAGGTGCACGTTTTCCCATTCCCAGAGGCAGGGGTGCACCAGTTTCCAGGGAGTCTCAGTCCATGGACGGCTGTAGCTTTAGTAGGCCTCCCAGCGCTCAAGCCTCTCACGGGGGCACTTCTTTCCAAGGAAGTGCACCGTGTACCAGAAGCCTTCTGAGCACAATCAAGGGATACACGGCTCTGGGACCATCCCTCACTAGGCAGGTGAAAGGGCCGGCAACTAATCTGTTCTCTATGGCTAGCGTTCCACAGCTTTGAAACAGCCCCAGGAGCACGCTTCTTGGGCAGGCTTTCTTTCCATGCGGGTCTGCCACGTTGAGGACACCTATGCTGCCCTGGAAGAAATCACCGGGGCTCCAATCCACTTTGGGGACTCGTGCTCGACGTCTCTCTAAGTGAGGCAGAAAGTAGACTTTAGGTCCAGCCCGAAATAAAGTAGAGATGTACCCTGAGCCTTGCTAGGCAGTTGGAACATGCAAAGTCACCTAGGCCGCCTGAGGGCATTTAGAGGGTTATGCCATTCAGCACAGGCAGAACAAACAGACTGCATCCCAAAGTTTCATCGCAGAAGGCCGAATTGTGTTCCAAGGGCCTCCTTTGGCTTGTCAGAGAAGAGAGGGATATGTGCTGGGTGATCCGGTGTGGAATTGAGAAGCCTGGAAAAAGGCAGTATGTTCCCCCATTTGAAAGGTAGATAGTGGCGGCCTCAAGGCTGACTGAAAGACAGTGCCGTTACCCGTCTTCTAGTCACTGCTAGGAATGCCTCAGGGAAGCAAGTGAGTTTTCTCCTACGAATCCAGGTGGTCGCCAGTGCCTTGCTAGGAGCTCATCCCACGGCTTGCCCAAGCTAAAGTGCAAAGTAAACGTGACCCCAGGCCTCAGGGGAAGCACGAGCGTTTCCTATCAGCAAAGTTTGCTGTGCAGCCAGCTCCAGGAACCCCGACTCGATAGAGTGCTTTCACTGCTCTCCGGCTCTCCGGAGGCCTCAGAGAGTCGCGTATGAATTCCCTTCTGAGGGAGAGCGTGGGTGCCGTGAGTCCCCTTTGTGTTTTCCGAGCCACACAGCGCAGAACAGGCTGTTGGGGTCAACCCTGTCTATGCAGAGGGAAGGGCAATGAACTGATCCTCGCTTGCCTAGCTTGATTTCGACCGCTGTAAAGCAGCCCCAGGACAACGTTTTTGCCAGTATTACCTTCAGCGTGGCTCTCCCTCTGTGGAGGCCCTCTGAACTGCACTGAAAGAATCCCTGAGCCTACAGAGCCCCCTGGCAACTCTTACCTGTCATCTCTCTATTGTGACGCAAGGTACACTGTAGGCCCAGCCTGACAGAAAGAACAGAAAAACCGCTCAACGAGTGAGACATTTGGACGATCCAAGTCACCTAGGCCTGACTAAGTCATGAAGCGGGTAGTGCTATGCACGGCATGCAAAAGACCCCGGCTGCAACGAAGTGTGATCCTAGAAAGGCCCCGTGTGGCCGAAAGTCTCCAGTCGCCAGTCAGAGAGTGCCGGTAACTGCGCTGTGGGGTCAAGTTGGAAACGGGAGCATGTGCGAGAAGCCCGACTCTCCCCCTTTGGAAAGCAGCTTCGGGGCAGCTTCCAAGCTGCCTGAACACCACACCACCAGGACACTGTTCGCTCCACAGATGCCTCTGAGGAGCAGTGAGCTTTGGCCAAAGAAACCGGGTGCTTGCGCTTCCTTCCGGGGAGCTCAGCCCAGAGCATACTGTAGCTAAAGTGCCAACTAAATGTGACCTCTAGTCTCGAGGTAAGGTGCACGTTTTCCCATTCCCAGAGGCAGGGGTGCACCAGTTTCCAGGGAGTCTCAGTCCATGGACGGCTGTAGCTTTAGTAGGCCTCCCAGCGCTCAAGCCTCTCACGGGGGCACTTCTTTCCAAGGAAGTGCACCGTGTACCAGAAGCCTTCTGAGCACAATCAAGGGATACACGGCTCTGGGACCATCCCTCACTAGGCAGGTGAAAGGGCCGGCAACTAATCTGTTCTCTATGGCTAGCGTTCCACAGCTTTGAAACAGCCCCAGGAGCACGCTTCTTGGGCAGGCTTTCTTTCCATGCGGGTCTGCCACGTTGAGGACACCTATGCTGCCCTGGAAGAAATCACCGGGGCTCCAATCCACTTTGGGGACTCGTGCTCGACGTCTCTCTAAGTGAGGCAGAAAGTAGACTTTAGGTCCAGCCCGAAATAAAGTAGAGATGTACCCTGAGCCTTGCTAGGCAGTTGGAACATGCAAAGTCACCTAGGCCGCCTGAGGGCATTTAGAGGGTTATGCCATTCAGCACAGGCAGAACAAACAGACTGCATCCCAAAGTTTCATCGCAGAAGGCCGAATTGGGTTCCAAGGGCCTCCTTTGGCTTGTCAGAGAAGAGAGGGATATGTGCTGGGTGATCCGGTGTGGAATTGAGAAGCCTGGAAAAAGGCAGTATGTTCCCCCATTTGAAAGGTAGATAGTGGCGGCCTCAAGGCTGACTGAAAGACAGTGCCGTTACCCGTCTTCTAGTCACTGCTAGGAATGCCTCAGGGAAGCAAGTGAGTTTTCTCCTACGAATCCAGGTGGTCGCCAGTGCCTTGCTAGGAGCTCATCCCACGGCTTGCCCAAGCTAAAGTGCAAAGTAAACGTGACCCCAGGCCTCAGGGGAAGCACGAGCGTTTCCTATCAGCAAAGTTTGCTGTGCAGCCAGCTCCAGGAACCCCGACTCGATAGAGTGCTTTCACTGCTCTCCGGCTCTCCGGAGGCCTCAGAGAGTCGCGTATGAATTCCCTTCTGAGGGAGAGCGTGGGTGCCGTGAGTCCCCTTTGTGTTTTCCGAGCCACACAGCGCAGAACAGGCTGTTGGGGTCAACCCTGTCTATGCAGAGGGAAGGGCAATGAACTGATCCTCGCTTGCCTAGCTTGATTTCGACCGCTGTAAAGCAGCCCCAGGACAACGTTTTTGCCAGTATTACCTTCAGCGTGGCTCTCCCTCTGTGGAGGCCCTCTGAACTGCACTGAAAGAATCCCTGAGCCTACAGAGCCCCCTGGCAACTCTTACCTGTCATCTCTCTATTGTGACGCAAGGTACACTGTAGGCCCAGCCTGACAGAAAGAACAGAAAAACCGCTCAACGAGTGAGACATTTGGACGATCCAAGTCACCTAGGCCTGACTAAGTCATGAAGCGGGTAGTGCTATGCACGGCATGCAAAAGACCCCGGCTGCAACGAAGTGTGATCCTAGAAAGGCCCCGTGTGGCTGAAAGTCTCCAGTCGCCAGTCAGAGAGTGCCGGTAACTGCGCTGTGGGGTCAAGTTGGAAACGGGAGCATGTGGGAGAAGCCCGACTCTCCCCCTTTGGAAAGCAGCTTCGGGGCAGCTTCCAAGCTGCCTGAACACCACACCACCAGGACACTGTTCGCTCCACAGATGCCTCTGAGGAGCAGTGAGCTTTGGCCAAAGAAACCGGGTGCTTGCGCTTCCTTCCGGGGAGCTCAGCCCAGAGCATCCTGTAGCTAAAGTGCCAACTAAATGTGACCTCTAGTCTCG
This sequence comes from Mesoplodon mirus, assembly GCF_964341445.2. NCBI lineage: Eukaryota > Metazoa > Chordata > Mammalia > Artiodactyla > Ziphiidae > Mesoplodon > Mesoplodon mirus. The sequence goes on along the minus strand of NW_028295594.1, from coordinate 775,678 downwards.
AGGTAAGGTGCACGTTTTCCCATTCCCAGAGGCAGGGGTGCACCAGTTTCCAGGGAGTCTCAGTCCATGGACGGCTGTAGCTTTAGTAGGCCTCCCAGCGCTCAAGCCTCTCACGGGGGCACTTCTTTCCAAGGAAGTGCACCGTGTACCAGAAGCCTTCTGAGCACAATCAAGGGATACACGGCTCTGGGACCATCCCTCACTAGGCAGGTGAAAGGGCCGGCAACTAATCTGTTCTCTATGGCTAGCGTTCCACAGCTTTGAAACAGCCCCAGGAGCACGCTTCATGGGCAGGCTTTCTTTCCATGCGGGTCTGCCACGTTGAGGACACCTATGCTGCCCTGGAAGAAATCACCGGGGCTCCAATCCACTTTGGGGACTCGTGCTCGACGTCTCTCTAAGTGAGGCAGAAAGTAGACTTTAGGTCCAGCCCGAAATAAAGTAGAGATGTACCCTGAGCCTTGCTAGGCAGTTGGAACATGCAAAGTCACCTAGGCCGCCTGAGGGCATTTAGAGGGTTATGCCATTCAGCACATGCAGAACAAACAGACTGCATCCCAAAGTTTCATCGCAGAAGGCCGAATTGTGTTCCAAGGGCCTCCTTTGGCTTGTCAGAGAAGAGAGGGATATGTGCTGGGTGATCCGGTGTGGAATTGAGAAGCCTGGAAAAAGGCAGTATGTTCCCCCATTTGAAAGGTAGATAGTGGCGGCCTCAAGGCTGACTGAAAGACAGTGCCGTTACCCGTCTTCTAGTCACTGCTAGGAATGCCTCAGGGAAGCAAGTGAGTTTTCTCCTACGAATCCAGGTGGTCGCCAGTGCCTTGCTAGGAGCTCATCCCACGGCTTGCCCAAGCTAAAGTGCAAAGTAAACGTGACCCCAGGCCTCAGGGGAAGCACGAGCGTTTCCTATCAGCAAAGTTTGCTGTGCAGCCAGCTCCAGGAACCCCGACTCGATAGAGTGCTTTCACTGCTCTCCGGCTCTCCGGAGGCCTCAGAGAGTCGCGTATGAATTCCCTTCTGAGGGAGAGCGTGGGTGCCGTGAGTCCCCTTTGTGTTTTCCGAGCCACACAGCGCAGAACAGGCTGTTGGGGTCAACCCTGTCTATGCAGAGGGAAGGGCAATGAACTGATCCTCGCTTGCCTAGCTTGATTTCGACCGCTGTAAAGCAGCCCCAGGACAACGTTTTTGCCAGTATTACCTTCAGCGTGGCTCTCCCTCTGTGGAGGCCCTCTGAACTGCACTGAAAGAATCCCTGAGCCTACAGAGCCCCCTGGCAACTCTTACCTGTCATCTCTCTATTGTGACGCAAGGTACACTGTAGGCCCAGCCTGACAGAAAGAACAGAAAAACCGCTCAACGAGTGAGACATTTGGACGATCCAAGTCACCTAGGCCTGACTAAGTCATGAAGCGGGTAGTGCTATGCACGGCATGCAAAAGACCCCGGCTGCAACGAAGTGTGATCCTAGAAAGGCCCCGTGTGGCCGAAAGTCTCCAGTCGCCAGTCAGAGAGTGCCGGTAACTGCGCTGTGGGGTCAAGTTGGAAACGGGAGCATGTGGGAGAAGCCCGACTCTCCCCCTTTGGAAAGCAGCTTCGGGGCAGCTTCCAAGCTGCCTGAACACCACACCACCAGGACACTGTTCGCTCCACAGATGCCTCTGAGGAGCAGTGAGCTTTGGCCAAAGAAACCGGGTGCTTGCGCTTCCTTCCGGGGAGCTCAGCCCAGAGCATACTGTAGCTAAAGTGCCAACTAAATGTGACCTCTAGTCTCGAGGTAAGGTGCACGTTTTCCCATTCCCAGAGGCAGGGGTGCACCAGTTTCCAGGGAGTCTCAGTCCATGGACGGCTGTAGCTTTAGTAGGCCTCCCAGCGCTCAAGCCTCTCACGGGGGCACTTCTTTCCAAGGAAGTGCACCGTGTACCAGAAGCCTTCTGAGCACAATCAAGGGATACACGGCTCTGGGACCATCCCTCACTAGGCAGGTGAAAGGGCCGGCAACTAATCTGTTCTCTATGGCTAGCGTTCCACAGCTTTGAAACAGCCCCAGGAGCACGCTTCTTGGGCAGGCTTTCTTTCCATGCGGGTCTGCCACGTTGAGGACACCTATGCTGCCCTGGAAGAAATCACCGGGGCTCCAATCCACTTTGGGGACTCGTGCTCGACGTCTCTCTAAGTGAGGCAGAAAGTAGACTTTAGGTCCAGCCCGAAATAAAGTAGAGATGTACCCTGAGCCTTGCTAGGCAGTTGGAACATGCAAAGTCACCTAGGCCGCCTGAGGGCATTTAGAGGGTTATGCCATTCAGCACAGGCAGAACAAACAGACTGCATCCCAAAGTTTCATCGCAGAAGGCCGAATTGTGTTCCAAGGGCCTCCTTTGGCTTGTCAGAGAAGAGAGGGATATGTGCTGGGTGATCCGGTGTGGAATTGAGAAGCCTGGAAAAAGGCAGTATGTTCCCCCATTTGAAAGGTAGATAGTGGCGGCCTCAAGGCTGACTGAAAGACAGTGCCGTTACCCGTCTTCTAGTCACTGCTAGGAATGCCTCAGGGAAGCAAGTGAGTTTTCTCCTACGAATCCAGGTGGTCGCCAGTGCCTTGCTAGGAGCTCATCCCACGGCTTGCCCAAGCTAAAGTGCAAAGTAAACGTGACCCCAGGCCTCAGGGGAAGCACGAGCGTTTCCTATCAGCAAAGTTTGCTGTGCAGCCATCTCCAGGAACCCCGACTCGATAGAGTGCTTTCACTGCTCTCCGGCTCTCCGGAGGCCTCAGAGAGTCGCGTATGAATTCCCTTCTGAGGGAGAGCGTGGGTGCCGTGAGTCCCCTTTGTGTTTTCCGAGCCACACAGCGCAGAACAGGCTGTTGGGGTCAACCCTGTCTATGCAGAGGGAAGGGCAATGAACTGATCCTCGCTTGCCTAGCTTGATTTCGACCGCTGTAAAGCAGCCCCAGGACAACGTTTTTGCCAGTATTACCTTCAGCGTGGCTCTCCCTCTGTGGAGGCCCTCTGAACTGCACTGAAAGAATCCCTGAGCCTACAGAGCCCCCTGGCAACTCTTACCTGTCATCTCTCTATTGTGACGCAAGGTACACTGTAGGCCCAGCCTGACAGAAAGAACAGGAAAACCGCTCAACGAGTGAGACATTTGGACGATCCAAGTCACCTAGGCCTGACTAAGTCATGAAGCGGGTAGTGCTATGCACGGCATGCAAAAGACCCCGGCTGCAACGAAGTGTGATCCTAGAAAGGCCCCGTGTGGCCGAAAGTCTCCAGTCGCCAGTCAGAGAGTGCCGGTAACTGCGCTGTGGGGTCAAGTTGGAAACGGGAGCATGTGCGAGAAGCCCGACTCTCCCCCTTTGGAAAGCAGCTTCGGGGCAGCTTCCAAGCTGCCTGAACACCACACCACCAGGACACTGTTCGCTCCACAGATGCCTCTGAGGAGCAGTGAGCTTTGGCCAAAGAAACCGGGTGCTTGCGCTTCCTTCCGGGGAGCTCAGCCCAGAGCATACTGTAGCTAAAGTGCCAACTAAATGTGACCTCTAGTCTCGAGGTAAGGTGCACGTTTTCCCATTCCCAGAGGCAGGGGTGCACCAGTTTCCAGGGAGTCTCAGTCCATGGACGGCTGTAGCTTTAGTAGGCCTCCCAGCGCTCAAGCCTCTCACGGGGGCACTTCTTTCCAAGGAAGTGCACCGTGTACCAGAAGCCTTCTGAGCACAATCAAGGGATACACGGCTCTGGGACCATCCCTCACTAGGCAGGTGAAAGGGCCGGCAACTAATCTGTTCTCTATGGCTAGCGTTCCACAGCTTTGAAACAGCCCCAGGAGCACGCTTCTTGGGCAGGCTTTCTTTCCATGCGGGTCTGCCACGTTGAGGACACCTATGCTGCCCTGGAAGAAATCACCGGGGCTCCAATCCACTTTGGGGACTCGTGCTCGACGTCTCTCTAAGTGAGGCAGAAAGTAGACTTTAGGTCCAGCCCGAAATAAAGTAGAGATGTACCCTGAGCCTTGCTAGGCAGTTGGAACATGCAAAGTCACCTAGGCCGCCTGAGGGCATTTAGAGGGTTATGCCATTCAGCACAGGCAGAACAAACAGACTGCATCCCAAAGTTTCATCGCAGAAGGCCGAATTGGGTTCCAAGGGCCTCCTTTGGCTTGTCAGAGAAGAGAGGGATATGTGCTGGGTGATCCGGTGTGGAATTGAGAAGCCTGGAAAAAGGCAGTATGTTCCCCCATTTGAAAGGTAGATAGTGGCGGCCTCAAGGCTGACTGAAAGACAGTGCCGTTACCCGTCTTCTAGTCACTGCTAGGAATGCCTCAGGGAAGCAAGTGAGTTTTCTCCTACGAATCCAGGTGGTCGCCAGTGCCTTGCTAGGAGCTCATCCCACGGCTTGCCCAAGCTAAAGTGCAAAGTAAACGTGACCCCAGGCCTCAGGGGAAGCACGAGCGTTTCCTATCAGCAAAGTTTGCTGTGCAGCCAGCTCCAGGAACCCCGACTCGATAGAGTGCTTTCACTGCTCTCCGGCTCTCCGGAGGCCTCAGAGAGTCGCGTATGAATTCCCTTCTGAGGGAGAGCGTGGGTGCCGTGAGTCCCCTTTGTGTTTTCCGAGCCACACAGCGCAGAACAGGCTGTTGGGGTCAACCCTGTCTATGCAGAGGGAAGGGCAATGAACTGATCCTCGCTTGCCTAGCTTGATTTCGACCGCTGTAAAGCAGCCCCAGGACAACGTTTTTGCCAGTATTACCTTCAGCGTGGCTCTCCCTCTGTGGAGGCCCTCTGAACTGCACTGAAAGAATCCCTGAGCCTACAGAGCCCCCTGGCAACTCTTACCTGTCATCTCTCTATTGTGACGCAAGGTACACTGTAGGCCCAGCCTGACAGAAAGAACAGGAAAACCGCTCAACGAGTGAGACATTTGGACGATCCAAGTCACCTAGGCCTGACTAAGTCATGAAGCGGGTAGTGCTATGCACGGCATGCAAAAGACCCCGGCTGCAACGAAGTGTGATCCTAGAAAGGCCCCGTGTGGCCGAAAGTCTCCAGTCGCCAGTCAGAGAGTGCCGGTAACTGCGCTGTGGGGTCAAGTTGGAAACGGGAGCATGTGGGAGAAGCCCGACTCTCCCCCTTTGGAAAGCAGCTTCGGGGCAGCTTCCAAGCTGCCTGAACACCACACCACCAGGACACTGTTCGCTCCACAGATGCCTCTGAGGAGCAGTGAGCTTTGGCCAAAGAAACCGGGTGCTTGCGCTTCCTTCCGGGGAGCTCAGCCCAGAGCATACTGTAGCTAAAGTGCCAACTAAATGTGACCTCTAGTCTCGAGGTAAGGTGCACGTTTTCCCATTCCCAGAGGCAGGGGTGCACCAGTTTCCAGGGAGTCTCAGTCCATGGACGGCTGTAGCTTTAGTAGGCCTCCCAGCGCTCAAGCCTCTCACGGGGGCACTTCTTTCCAAGGAAGTGCACCGTGTACCAGAAGCCTTCTGAGCACAATCAAGGGATACACGGCTCTGGGACCATCCCTCACTAGGCAGGTGAAAGGGCCGGCAACTAATCTGTTCTCTATGGCTAGCGTTCCACAGCTTTGAAACAGCCCCAGGAGCACGCTTCTTGGGCAGGCTTTCTTTCCATGCGGGTCTGCCACGTTGAGGACACCTATGCTGCCCTGGAAGAAATCACCGGGGCTCCAATCCACTTTGGGGACTCGTGCTCGACGTCTCTCTAAGTGAGGCAGAAAGTAGACTTTAGGTCCAGCCCGAAATAAAGTAGAGATGTACCCTGAGCCTTGCTAGGCAGTTGGAACATGCAAAGTCACCTAGGCCGCCTGAGGGCATTTAGAGGGTTATGCCATTCAGCACAGGCAGAACAAACAGACTGCATCCCAAAGTTTCATCGCAGAAGGCCGAATTGTGTTCCAAGGGCCTCCTTTGGCTTGTCAGAGAAGAGAGGGATATGTGCTGGGTGATCCGGTGTGGAATTGAGAAGCCTGGAAAAAGGCAGTATGTTCCCCCATTTGAAAGGTAGATAGTGGCGGCCTCAAGGCTGACTGAAAGACAGTGCCGTTACCCGTCTTCTAGTCACTGCTAGGAATGCCTCAGGGAAGCAAGTGAGTTTTCTCCTACGAATCCAGGTGGTCGCCAGTGCCTTGCTAGGAGCTCATCCCACGGCTTGCCCAAGCTAAAGTGCAAAGTAAACGTGACCCCAGGCCTCAGGGGAAGCACGAGCGTTTCCTATCAGCAAAGTTTGCTGTGCAGCCAGCTCCAGGAACCCCGACTCGATAGAGTGCTTTCACTGCTCTCCGGCTCTCCGGAGGCCTCAGAGAGTCGCGTATGAATTCCCTTCTGAGGGAGAGCGTGGGTGCCGTGAGTCCCCTTTGTGTTTTCCGAGCCACACAGCGCAGAACAGGCTGTTGGGGTCAACCCTGTCTATGCAGAGGGAAGGGCAATGAACTGATCCTCGCTTGCCTAGCTTGATTTCGACCGCTGTAAAGCAGCCCCAGGACAACGTTTTTGCCAGTATTACCTTCAGCGTGGCTCTCCCTCTGTGGAGGCCCTCTGAACTGCACTGAAAGAATCCCTGAGCCTACAGAGCCCCCTGGCAACTCTTACCTGTCATCTCTCTATTGTGACGCAAGGTACACTGTAGGCCCAGCCTGACAGAAAGAACAGAAAAACCGCTCAACGAGTGAGACATTTGGACGATCCAAGTCACCTAGGCCTGACTAAGTCATGAAGCGGGTAGTGCTATGCACGGCATGCAAAAGACCCCGGCTGCAACGAAGTGTGATCCTAGAAAGGCCCCGTGTGGCCGAAAGTCTCCAGTCGCCAGTCAGAGAGTGCCGGTAACTGCGCTGTGGGGTCAAGTTGGAAACGGGAGCATGTGCGAGAAGCCCGACTCTCCCCCTTTGGAAAGCAGCTTCGGGGCAGCTTCCAAGCTGCCTGAACACCACACCACCAGGACACTGTTCGCTCCACAGATGCCTCTGAGGAGCAGTGAGCTTTGGCCAAAGAAACCGGGTGCTTGCGCTTCCTTCCGGGGAGCTCAGCCCAGAGCATACTGTAGCTAAAGTGCCAACTAAATGTGACCTCTAGTCTCGAGGTAAGGTGCACGTTTTCCCATTCCCAGAGGCAGGGGTGCACCAGTTTCCAGGGAGTCTCAGTCCATGGACGGCTGTAGCTTTAGTAGGCCTCCCAGCGCTCAAGCCTCTCACGGGGGCACTTCTTTCCAAGGAAGTGCACCGTGTACCAGAAGCCTTCTGAGCACAATCAAGGGATACACGGCTCTGGGACCATCCCTCACTAGGCAGGTGAAAGGGCCGGCAACTAATCTGTTCTCTATGGCTAGCGTTCCACAGCTTTGAAACAGCCCCAGGAGCACGCTTCTTGGGCAGGCTTTCTTTCCATGCGGGTCTGCCACGTTGAGGACACCTATGCTGCCCTGGAAGAAATCACCGGGGCTCCAATCCACTTTGGGGACTCGTGCTCGACGTCTCTCTAAGTGAGGCAGAAAGTAGACTTTAGGTCCAGCCCGAAATAAAGTAGAGATGTACCCTGAGCCTTGCTAGGCAGTTGGAACATGCAAAGTCACCTAGGCCGCCTGAGGGCATTTAGAGGGTTATGCCATTCAGCACAGGCAGAACAAACAGACTGCATCCCAAAGTTTCATCGCAGAAGGCCGAATTGGGTTCCAAGGGCCTCCTTTGGCTTGTCAGAGAAGAGAGGGATATGTGCTGGGTGATCCGGTGTGGAATTGAGAAGCCTGGAAAAAGGCAGTATGTTCCCCCATTTGAAAGGTAGATAGTGGCGGCCTCAAGGCTGACTGAAAGACAGTGCCGTTACCCGTCTTCTAGTCACTGCTAGGAATGCCTCAGGGAAGCAAGTGAGTTTTCTCCTACGAATCCAGGTGGTCGCCAGTGCCTTGCTAGGAGCTCATCCCACGGCTTGCCCAAGCTAAAGTGCAAAGTAAACGTGACCCCAGGCCTCAGGGGAAGCACGAGCGTTTCCTATCAGCAAAGTTTGCTGTGCAGCCAGCTCCAGGAACCCCGACTCGATAGAGTGCTTTCACTGCTCTCCGGCTCTCCGGAGGCCTCAGAGAGTCGCGTATGAATTCCCTTCTGAGGGAGAGCGTGGGTGCCGTGAGTCCCCTTTGTGTTTTCCGAGCCACACAGCGCAGAACAGGCTGTTGGGGTCAACCCTGTCTATGCAGAGGGAAGGGCAATGAACTGATCCTCGCTTGCCTAGCTTGATTTCGACCGCTGTAAAGCAGCCCCAGGACAACGTTTTTGCCAGTATTACCTTCAGCGTGGCTCTCCCTCTGTGGAGGCCCTCTGAACTGCACTGAAAGAATCCCTGAGCCTACAGAGCCCCCTGGCAACTCTTACCTGTCATCTCTCTATTGTGACGCAAGGTACACTGTAGGCCCAGCCTGACAGAAAGAACAGAAAAACCGCTCAACGAGTGAGACATTTGGACGATCCAAGTCACCTAGGCCTGACTAAGTCATGAAGCGGGTAGTGCTATGCACGGCATGCAAAAGACCCCGGCTGCAACGAAGTGTGATCCTAGAAAGGCCCCGTGTGGCTGAAAGTCTCCAGTCGCCAGTCAGAGAGTGCCGGTAACTGCGCTGTGGGGTCAAGTTGGAAACGGGAGCATGTGGGAGAAGCCCGACTCTCCCCCTTTGGAAAGCAGCTTCGGGGCAGCTTCCAAGCTGCCTGAACACCACACCACCAGGACACTGTTCGCTCCACAGATGCCTCTGAGGAGCAGTGAGCTTTGGCCAAAGAAACCGGGTGCTTGCGCTTCCTTCCGGGGAGCTCAGCCCAGAGCATCCTGTAGCTAAAGTGCCAACTAAATGTGACCTCTAGTCTCGAGGTAAGGTGCACGTTTTCCCATTCCCAGAGGCAGGGGTGCACCAGTTTCCAGGGAGTCTCAGTCCATGGATGGCTGTAGCTTTAGTAGGCCTCCCAGCGCTCAAGCCTCTCACGGGGGCACTTCTTTCCAAGGAAGTGCACCGTGTACCAGAAGCCTTCTGAGCACAATCAAGGGATACACGGCTCTGGGACCATCCCTCACTAGGCAGGTGAAAGGGCCGGCAACTAATCTGTTCTCTATGGCTAGCGTTCCACAGCTTTGAAACAGCCCCAGGAGCACGCTTCATGGGCAGGCTTTCTTTCCATGCGGGTCTGCCACGTTGAGGACACCTATGCTGCCCTGGAAGAAATCACCGGGGCTCCAATCCACTTTGGGGACTCGTGCTCGACGTCTCTCTAAGTGAGGCAGAAAGTAGACTTTAGGTCCAGCCCGAAATAAAGTAGAGATGTACCCTGAGCCTTGCTAGGCAGTTGGAACATGCAAAGTCACCTAGGCCGCCTGAGGGCATTTAGAGGGTTATGCCATTCAGCACATGCAGAACAAACAGACTGCATCCCAAAGTTTCATCGCAGAAGGCCGAATTGTGTTCCAAGGGCCTCCTTTGGCTTGTCAGAGAAGAGAGGGATATGTGCTGGGTGATCCGGTGTGGAATTGAGAAGCCTGGAAAAAGGCAGTATGTTCCCCCATTTGAAAGGTAGATAGTGGCGGCCTCAAGGCTGACTGAAAGACAGTGCCGTTACCCGTCTTCTAGTCACTGCTAGGAATGCCTCAGGGAAGCAAGTGAGTTTTCTCCTACGAATCCAGGTGGTCGCCAGTGCCTTGCTAGGAGCTCATCCCACGGCTTGCCCAAGCTAAAGTGCAAAGTAAACGTGACCCCAGGCCTCAGGGGAAGCACGAGCGTTTCCTATCAGCAAAGTTTGCTGTGCAGCCAGCTCCAGGAACCCCGACTCGATAGAGTGCTTTCACTGCTCTCCGGCTCTCCGGAGGCCTCAGAGAGTCGCGTATGAATTCCCTTCTGAGGGAGAGCGTGGGTGCCGTGAGTCCCCTTTGTGTTTTCCGAGCCACACAGCGCAGAACAGGCTGTTGGGGTCAACCCTGTCTATGCAGAGGGAAGGGCAATGAACTGATCCTCGCTTGCCTAGCTTGATTTCGACCGCTGTAAAGCAGCCCCAGGACAACGTTTTTGCCAGTATTACCTTCAGCGTGGCTCTCCCTCTGTGGAGGCCCTCTGAACTGCACTGAAAGAATCCCTGAGCCTACAGAGCCCCCTGGCAACTCTTACCTGTCATCTCTCTATTGTGACGCAAGGTACACTGTAGGCCCAGCCTGACAGAAAGAACAGAAAAACCGCTCAACGAGTGAGACATTTGGACGATCCAAGTCACCTAGGCCTGACTAAGTCATGAAGCGGGTAGTGCTATGCACGGCATGCAAAAGACCCCGGCTGCAACGAAGTGTGATCCTAGAAAGGCCCCGTGTGGCCGAAAGTCTCCAGTCGCCAGTCAGAGAGTGCCGGTAACTGCGCTGTGGGGTCAAGTTGGAAACGGGAGCATGTGGGAGAAGCCCGACTCTCCCCCTTTGGAAAGCAGCTTCGGGGCAGCTTCCAAGCTGCCTGAACACCACACCACCAGGACACTGTTCGCTCCACAGATGCCTCTGAGGAGCAGTGAGCTTTGGCCAAAGAAACCGGGTGCTTGCGCTTCCTTCCGGGGAGCTCAGCCCAGAGCATACTGTAGCTAAAGTGCCAACTAAATGTGACCTCTAGTCTCGAGGTAAGGTGCACGTTTTCCCATTCCCAGAGGCAGGGGTGCACCAGTTTCCAGGGAGTCTCAGTCCATGGACGGCTGTAGCTTTAGTAGGCCTCCCAGCGCTCAAGCCTCTCACGGGGGCACTTCTTTCCAAGGAAGTGCACCGTGTACCAGAAGCCTTCTGAGCACAATCAAGGGATACACGGCTCTGGGACCATCCCTCACTAGGCAGGTGAAAGGGCCGGCAACTAATCTGTTCTCTATGGCTAGCGTTCCACAGCTTTGAAACAGCCCCAGGAGCACGCTTCTTGGGCAGGCTTTCTTTCCATGCGGGTCTGCCACGTTGAGGACACCTATGCTGCCCTGGAAGAAATCACCGGGGCTCCAATCCACTTTGGGGACTCGTGCTCGACGTCTCTCTAAGTGAGGCAGAAAGTAGACTTTAGGTCCAGCCCGAAATAAAGTAGAGATGTACCCTGAGCCTTGCTAGGCAGTTGGAACATGCAAAGTCACCTAGGCCGCCTGAGGGCATTTAGAGGGTTATGCCATTCAGCACATGCAGAACAAACAGACTGCATCCCAAAGTTTCATCGCAGAAGGCCGAATTGGGTTCCAAGGGCCTCCTTTGGCTTGTCAGAGAAGAGAGGGATATGTGCTGGGTGATCCGGTGTGGAATTGAGAAGCCTGGAAAAAGGCAGTATGTTCCCCCATTTGAAAGGTAGATAGTGGCGGCCTCAAGGCTGACTGAAAGACAGTGCCGTTACCCGTCTTCTAGTCACTGCTAGGAATGCCTCAGGGAAGCAAGTGAGTTTTCTCCTACGAATCCAGGTGGTCGCCAGTGCCTTGCTAGGAGCTCATCCCACGGCTTGCCCAAGCTAAAGTGCAAAGTAAACGTGACCCCAGGCCTCAGGGGAAGCACGAGCGTTTCCTATCAGCAAAGTTTGCTGTGCAGCCATCTCCAGGAACCCCGACTCGATAGAGTGCTTTCACTGCTCTCCGGCTCTCCGGAGGCCTCAGAGAGTCGCGTATGAATTCCCTTCTGAGGGAGAGCGTGGGTGCCGTGAGTCCCCTTTGTGTTTTCCGAGCCACACAGCGCAGAACAGGCTGTTGGGGTCAACCCTGTCTATGCAGAGGGAAGGGCAATGAACTGATCCTCGCTTGCCTAGCTTGATTTCGACCGCTGTAAAGCAGCCCCAGGACAACGTTTTTGCCAGTATTACCTTCAGCGTGGCTCTCCCTCTGTGGAGGCCCTCTGAACTGCACTGAAAGAATCCCTGAGCCTACAGAGCCCCCTGGCAACTCTTACCTGTCATCTCTCTATTGTGACGCAAGGTACACTGTAGGCCCAGCCTGACAGAAAGAACAGAAAAACCGCTCAACGAGTGAGACATTTGGACGATCCAAGTCACCTAGGCCTGACTAAGTCATGAAGCGGGTAGTGCTATGCACGGCATGCAAAAGACCCCGGCTGCAACGAAGTGTGATCCTAGAAAGGCCCCGTGTGGCCGAAAGTCTCCAGTCGCCAGTCAGAGAGTGCCGGTAACTGCGCTGTGGGGTCAAGTTGGAAACGGGAGCATGTGGGAGAAGCCCGACTCTCCCCCTTTGGAAAGCAGCTTCGGGGCAGCTTCCAAGCTGCCTGAACACCACACCACCAGGACACTGTTCGCTCCACAGATGCCTCTGAGGAGCAGTGAGCTTTGGCCAAAGAAACCGGGTGCTTGCGCTTCCTTCCGGGGAGCTCAGCCCAGAGCATACTGTAGCTAAAGTGCCAACTAAATGTGACCTCTAGTCTCGAGGTAAGGTGCACGTTTTCCCATTCCCAGAGGCAGGGGTGCACCAGTTTCCAGGGAGTCTCAGTCCATGGACGGCTGTAGCTTTAGTAGGCCTCCCAGCGCTCAAGCCTCTCACGGGGGCACTTCTTTCCAAGGAAGTGCACCGTGTACCAGAAGCCTTCTGAGCACAATCAAGGGATACACGGCTCTGGGACCATCCCTCACTAGGCAGGTGAAAGGGCCGGCAACTAATCTGTTCTCTATGGCTAGCGTTCCACAGCTTTGAAACAGCCCCAGGAGCACGCTTCATGGGCAGGCTTTCTTTCCATGCGGGTCTGCCACGTTGAGGACACCTATGCTGCCCTGGAAGAAATCACCGGGGCTCCAGTCCACTTTGGGGACTCGTGTTCGACGTCTCTCTAAGTGAGGCAGAAAGTAGACTTTAGGTCCAGCCCGAAATAAAGTAGAGATGTACCCTGAGCCTTGCTAGGCAGTTGGAACATGCAAAGTCACCTAGGCCGCCTGAGGGCATTTAGAGGGTTATGCCATTCAGCACAGGCAGAACAAACAGACTGCATCCCAAAGTTTCATCGCAGAAGGCCGAATTGTGTTCCAAGGGCCTCCTTTGGCTTGTCAGAGAAGAGAGGGATATGTGCTGGGTGATCCGGTGTGGAATTGAGAAGCCTGGAAAAAGGCAGTATGTTCCCCCATTTGAAAGGTAGATAGTGGCGGCCTCAAGGCTGACTGAAAGACAGTGCCGTTACCCGTCTTCTAGTCACTGCTAGGAATGCCTCAGGGAAGCAAGTGAGTTTTCTCCTACGAATCCAGGTGGTCGCCAGTGCCTTGCTAGGAGCTCATCCCACGGCTTGCCCAAGCTAAAGTGCAAAGTAAACGTGACCCCAGGCCTCAGGGGAAGCACGAGCGTTTCCTATCAGCAAAGTTTGCTGTGCAGCCATCTCCAGGAACCCCGACTCGATAGAGTGCTTTCACTGCTCTCCGGCTCTCCGGAGGCCTCAGAGAGTCGCGTATGAATTCCCTTCTGAGGGAGAGCGTGGGTGCCGTGAGTCCCCTTTGTGTTTTCCGAGCCACACAGCGCAGAACAGGCTGTTGGGGTCAACCCTGTCTATGCAGAGGGAAGGGCAATGAACTGATCCTCGCTTGCCTAGCTTGATTTCGACCGCTGTAAAGCAGCCCCAGGACAACGTTTTTGCCAGTATTACCTTCAGCGTGGCTCTCCCTCTGTGGAGGCCCTCTGAACTGCACTGAAAGAATCCCTGAGCCTACAGAGCCCCCTGGCAACTCTTACCTGTCATCTCTCTATTGTGACGCAAGGTACACTGTAGGCCCAGCCTGACAGAAAGAACAGAAAAACCGCTCAACGAGTGAGACATTTGGACGATCCAAGTCACCTAGGCCTGACTAAGTCATGAAGCGGGTAGTGCTATGCACGGCATGCAAAAGACCCCGGCTGCAACGAAGTGTGATCCTAGAAAGGCCCCGTGTGGCCGAAAGTCTCCAGTCGCCAGTCAGAGAGTGCCGGTAACTGCGCTGTGGGGTCAAGTTGGAAACGGGAGCATGTGGGAGAAGCCCGACTCTCCCCCTTTGGAAAGCAGCTTCGGGGCAGCTTCCAAGCTGCCTGAACACCACACCACCAGGACACTGTTCGCTCCACAGATGCCTCTGAGGAGCAGTGAGCTTTGGCCAAAGAAACCGGGTGCTTGCGCTTCCTTCCGGGGAGCTCAGCCCAGAGCATACATACTGTAGCTAAAGTGCCAACTAAATGTGACCTCTAGTCTCGAGGTAAGGTGCACGTTTTCCCATTCCCAGAGGCAGGGGTGCACCAGTTTCCAGGGAGTCTCAGTCCATGGACGGCTGTAGCTTTAGTAGGCCTCCCAGCGCTCAAGCCTCTCACGGGGGCACTTCTTTCCAAGGAAGTGCACCGTGTACCAGAAGCCTTCTGAGCACAATCAAGGGATACACGGCTCTGGGACCATCCCTCACTAGGCAGGTGAAAGGGCCGGCAACTAATCTGTTCTCTATGGCTAGCGTTCCACAGCTTTGAAACAGCCCCAGGAGCACGCTTCTTGGGCAGGCTTTCTTTCCATGCGGGTCTGCCACGTTGAGGACACCTATGCTGCCCTGGAAGAAATCACCGGGGCTCCAGTCCACTTTGGGGACTCGTGCTCGACGTCTCTCTAAGTGAGGCAGAAAGTAGACTTTAGGTCCAGCCCGAAATAAAGTAGAGATGTACCCTGAGCCTTGCTAGGCAGTTGGAACATGCAAAGTCACCTAGGCCGCCTGAGGGCATTTAGAGGGTTATGCCATTCAGCACAGGCAGAACAAACAGACTGCATCCCAAAGTTTCATCGCAGAAGGCCGAATTGTGTTCCAAGGGCCTCCTTTGGCTTGTCAGAGAAGAGAGGGATATGTGCTGGGTGATCCGGTGTGGAATTGAGAAGCCTGGAAAAAGGCAGTATGTTCCCCCATTTGAAAGGTAGATAGTGGCGGCCTCAAGGCTGACTGAAAGACAGTGCCGTTACCCGTCTTCTAGTCACTGCTAGGAATGCCTCAGGGAAGCAAGTGAGTTTTCTCCTACGAATCCAGGTGGTCGCCAGTGCCTTGCTAGGAGCTCATCCCACGGCTTGCCCAAGCTAAAGTGCAAAGTAAACGTGACCCCAGGCCTCAGGGGAAGCACGAGCGTTTCCTATCAGCAAAGTTTGCTGTGCAGCCATCTCCAGGAACCCCGACTCGATAGAGTGCTTTCACTGCTCTCCGGCTCTCCGGAGGCCTCAGAGAGTCGCGTATGAATTCCCTTCTGAGGGAGAGCGTGGGTGCCGTGAGTCCCCTTTGTGTTTTCCGAGCCACACAGCGCAGAACAGGCTGTTGGGGTCAACCCTGTCTATGCAGAGGGAAGGGCAATGAACTGATCCTCGCTTGCCTAGCTTGATTTCGACCGCTGTAAAGCAGCCCCAGGACAACGTTTTTGCCAGTATTACCTTCAGCGTGGCTCTCCCTCTGTGGAGGCCCTCTGAACTGCACTGAAAGAATCCCTGAGCCTACAGAGCCCCCTGGCAACTCTTACCTGTCATCTCTCTATTGTGACGCAAGGTACACTGTAGGCCCAGCCTGACAGAAAGAACAGAAAAACCGCTCAACGAGTGAGACATTTGGACGATCCAAGTCACCTAGGCCTGACTAAGTCATGAAGCGGGTAGTGCTATGCACGGCATGCAAAAGACCCCGGCTGCAACGAAGTGTGATCCTAGAAAGGCCCCGTGTGGCCGAAAGTCTCCAGTCGCCAGTCAGAGAGTGCCGGTAACTGCGCTGTGGGGTCAAGTTGGAAACGGGAGCATGTGGGAGAAGCCCGACTCTCCCCCTTTGGAAAGCAGCTTCGGGGCAGCTTCCAAGCTGCCTGAACACCACACCACCAGGACACTGTTCGCTCCACAGATGCCTCTGAGGAGCAGTGAGCTTTGGCCAAAGAAACCGGGTGCTTGCGCTTCCTTCCGGGGAGCTCAGCCCAGAGCATACATACTGTAGCTAAAGTGCCAACTAAATGTGACCTCTAGTCTCGAGGTAAGGTGCACGTTTTCCCATTCCCAGAGGCAGGGGTGCACCAGTTTCCAGGGAGTCTCAGTCCATGGACGGCTGTAGCTTTAGTAGGCCTCCCAGCGCTCAAGCCTCTCACGGGGGCACTTCTTTCCAAGGAAGTGCACCGTGTACCAGAAGCCTTCTGAGCACAATCAAGGGATACACGGCTCTGGGACCATCCCTCACTAGGCAGGTGAAAGGGCCGGCAACTAATCTGTTCTCTATGGCTAGCGTTCCACAGCTTTGAAACAGCCCCAGGAGCACGCTTCTTGGGCAGGCTTTCTTTCCATGCGGGTCTGCCACGTTGAGGACACCTATGCTGCCCTGGAAGAAATCACCGGGGCTCCAGTCCACTTTGGGGACTCGTGCTCGACGTCTCTCTAAGTGAGGCAGAAAGTAGACTTTAGGTCCAGCCCGAAATAAAGTAGAGATGTACCCTGAGCCTTGCTAGGCAGTTGGAACATGCAAAGTCACCTAGGCCGCCTGAGGGCATTTAGAGGGTTATGCCATTCAGCACAGGCAGAACAAACAGACTGCATCCCAAAGTTTCATCGCAGAAGGCCGAATTGTGTTCCAAGGGCCTCCTTTGGCTTGTCAGAGAAGAGAGGGATATGTGCTGGGTGATCCGGTGTGGAATTGAGAAGCCTGGAAAAAGGCAGTATGTTCCCCCATTTGAAAGGTAGATAGTGGCGGCCTCAAGGCTGACTGAAAGACAGTGCCGTTACCCGTCTTCTAGTCACTGCTAGGAATGCCTCAGGGAAGCAAGTGAGTTTTCTCCTACGAATCCAGGTGGTCGCCAGTGCCTTGCTAGGAGCTCATCCCACGGCTTGCCCAAGCTAAAGTGCAAAGTAAACGTGACCCCAGGCCTCAGGGGAAGCACGAGCGTTTCCTATCAGCAAAGTTTGCTGTGCAGCCATCTCCAGGAACCCCGACTCGATAGAGTGCTTTCACTGCTCTCCGGCTCTCCGGAGGCCTCAGAGAGTCGCGTATGAATTCCCTTCTGAGGGAGAGCGTGGGTGCCGTGAGTCCCCTTTGTGTTTTCCGAGCCACACAGCGCAGAACAGGCTGTTGGGGTCAACCCTGTCTATGCAGAGGGAAGGGCAATGAACTGATCCTCGCTTGCCTAGCTTGATTTCGACCGCTGTAAAGCAGCCCCAGGACAACGTTTTTGCCAGTATTACCTTCAGCGTGGCTCTCCCTCTGTGGAGGCCCTCTGAACTGCACTGAAAGAATCCCTGAGCCTACAGAGCCCCCTGGCAACTCTTACCTGTCATCTCTCTATTGTGACGCAAGGTACACTGTAGGCCCAGCCTGACAGAAAGAACAGAAAAACCGCTCAACGAGTGAGACATTTGGACGATCCAAGTCACCTAGGCCTGACTAAGTCATGAAGCGGGTAGTGCTATGCACGGCATGCAAAAGACCCCGGCTGCAACGAAGTGTGATCCTAGAAAGGCCCCGTGTGGCCGAAAGTCTCCAGTCGCCAGTCAGAGAGTGCCGGTAACTGCGCTGTGGGGTCAAGTTGGAAACGGGAGCATGTGCGAGAAGCCCGACTCTCCCCCTTTGGAAAGCAGCTTCGGGGCAGCTTCCAAGCTGCCTGAACACCACACCACCAGGACACTGTTCGCTCCACAGATGCCTCTGAGGAGCAGTGAGCTTTGGCCAAAGAAACCGGGTGCTTGCGCTTCCTTCCGGGGAGCTCAGCCCAGAGCATACATACTGTAGCTAAAGTGCCAACTAAATGTGACCTCTAGTCTCGAGGTAAGGTGCACGTTTTCCCATTCCCAGAGGCAGGGGTGCACCAGTTTCCAGGGAGTCTCAGTCCATGGACGGCTGTAGCTTTAGTAGGCCTCCCAGCGCTCAAGCCTCTCACGGGGGCACTTCTTTCCAAGGAAGTGCACCGTGTACCAGAAGCCTTCTGAGCACAATCAAGGGATACACGGCTCTGGGACCATCCCTCACTAGGCAGGTGAAAGGGCCGGCAACTAATCTGTTCTCTATGGCTAGCGTTCCACAGCTTTGAAACAGCCCCAGGAGCACGCTTCTTGGGCAGGCTTTCTTTCCATGCGGGTCTGCCACGTTGAGGACACCTATGCTGCCCTGGAAGAAATCACCGGGGCTCCAGTCCACTTTGGGGACTCGTGCTCGACGTCTCTCTAAGTGAGGCAGAAAGTAGACTTTAGGTCCAGCCCGAAATAAAGTAGAGATGTACCCTGAGCCTTGCTAGGCAGTTGGAACATGCAAAGTCACCTAGGCCGCCTGAGGGCATTTAGAGGGTTATGCCATTCAGCACAGGCAGAACAAACAGACTGCATCCCAAAGTTTCATCGCAGAAGGCCGAATTGTGTTCCAAGGGCCTCCTTTGGCTTGTCAGAGAAGAGAGGGATATGTGCTGGGTGATCCGGTGTGGAATTGAGAAGCCTGGAAAAAGGCAGTATGTTCCCCCATTTGAAAGGTAGATAGTGGCGGCCTCAAGGCTGACTGAAAGACAGTGCCGTTACCCGTCTTCTAGTCACTGCTAGGAATGCCTCAGGGAAGCAAGTGAGTTTTCTCCTACGAATCCAGGTGGTCGCCAGTGCCTTGCTAGGAGCTCATCCCACGGCTTGCCCAAGCTAAAGTGCAAAGTAAACGTGACCCCAGGCCTCAGGGGAAGCACGAGCGTTTCCTATCAGCAAAGTTTGCTGTGCAGCCATCTCCAGGAACCCCGACTCGATAGAGTGCTTTCACTGCTCTCCGGCTCTCCGGAGGCCTCAGAGAGTCGCGTATGAATTCCCTTCTGAGGGAGAGCGTGGGTGCCGTGAGTCCCCTTTGTGTTTTCCGAGCCACACAGCGCAGAACAGGCTGTTGGGGTCAACCCTGTCTATGCAGAGGGAAGGGCAATGAACTGATCCTCGCTTGCCTAGCTTGATTTCGACCGCTGTAAAGCAGCCCCAGGACAACGTTTTTGCCAGTATTACCTTCAGCGTGGCTCTCCCTCTGTGGAGGCCCTCTGAACTGCACTGAAAGAATCCCTGAGCCTACAGAGCCCCCTGGCAACTCTTACCTGTCATCTCTCTATTGTGACGCAAGGTACACTGTAGGCCCAGCCTGACAGAAAGAACAGAAAAACCGCTCAACGAGTGAGACATTTGGACGATCCAAGTCACCTAGGCCTGACTAAGTCATGAAGCGGGTAGTGCTATGCACGGCATGCAAAAGACCCCGGCTGCAACGAAGTGTGATCCTAGAAAGGCCCCGTGTGGCCGAAAGTCTCCAGTCGCCAGTCAGAGAGTGCCGGTAACTGCGCTGTGGGGTCAAGTTGGAAACGGGAGCATGTGGGAGAAGCCCGACTCTCCCCCTTTGGAAAGCAGCTTCGGGGCAGCTTCCAAGCTGCCTGAACACCACACCACCAGGACACTGTTCGCTCCACAGATGCCTCTGAGGAGCAGTGAGCTTTGGCCAAAGAAACCGGGTGCTTGCGCTTCCTTCCGGGGAGCTCAGCCCAGAGCATACATACTGTAGCTAAAGTGCCAACTAAATGTGACCTCTAGTCTCGAGGTAAGGTGCACGTTTTCCCATTCCCAGAGGCAGGGGTGCACCAGTTTCCAGGGAGTCTCAGTCCATGGACGGCTGTAGCTTTAGTAGGCCTCCCAGCGCTCAAGCCTCTCACGGGGGCACTTCTTTCCAAGGAAGTGCACCGTGTACCAGAAGCCTTCTGAGCACAATCAAGGGATACACGGCTCTGGGACCATCCCTCACTAGGCAGGTGAAAGGGCCGGCAACTAATCTGTTCTCTATGGCTAGCGTTCCACAGCTTTGAAACAGCCCCAGGAGCACGCTTCTTGGGCAGGCTTTCTTTCCATGCGGGTCTGCCACGTTGAGGACACCTATGCTGCCCTGGAAGAAATCACCGGGGCTCCAGTCCACTTTGGGGACTCGTGCTCGACGTCTCTCTAAGTGAGGCAGAAAGTAGACTTTAGGTCCAGCCCGAAATAAAGTAGAGATGTACCCTGAGCCTTGCTAGGCAGTTGGAACATGCAAAGTCACCTAGGCCGCCTGAGGGCATTTAGAGGGTTATGCCATTCAGCACAGGCAGAACAAACAGACTGCATCCCAAAGTTTCATCGCAGAAGGCCGAATTGTGTTCCAAGGGCCTCCTTTGGCTTGTCAGAGAAGAGAGGGATATGTGCTGGGTGATCCGGTGTGGAATTGAGAAGCCTGGAAAAAGGCAGTATGTTCCCCCATTTGAAAGGTAGATAGTGGCGGCCTCAAGGCTGACTGAAAGACAGTGCCGTTACCCGTCTTCTAGTCACTGCTAGGAATGCCTCAGGGAAGCAAGTGAGTTTTCTCCTACGAATCCAGGTGGTCGCCAGTGCCTTGCTAGGAGCTCATCCCACGGCTTGCCCAAGCTAAAGTGCAAAGTAAACGTGACCCCAGGCCTCAGGGGAAGCACGAGCGTTTCCTATCAGCAAAGTTTGCTGTGCAGCCATCTCCAGGAACCCCGACTCGATAGAGTGCTTTCACTGCTCTCCGGCTCTCCGGAGGCCTCAGAGAGTCGCGTATGAATTCCCTTCTGAGGGAGAGCGTGGGTGCCGTGAGTCCCCTTTGTGTTTTCCGAGCCACACAGCGCAGAACAGGCTGTTGGGGTCAACCCTGTCTATGCAGAGGGAAGGGCAATGAACTGATCCTCGCTTGCCTAGCTTGATTTCGACCGCTGTAAAGCAGCCCCAGGACAACGTTTTTGCCAGTATTACCTTCAGCGTGGCTCTCCCTCTGTGGAGGCCCTCTGAACTGCACTGAAAGAATCCCTGAGCCTACAGAGCCCCCTGGCAACTCTTACCTGTCATCTCTCTATTGTGACGCAAGGTACACTGTAGGCCCAGCCTGACAGAAAGAACAGAAAAACCGCTCAACGAGTGAGACATTTGGACGATCCAAGTCACCTAGGCCTGACTAAGTCATGAAGCGGGTAGTGCTATGCACGGCATGCAAAAGACCCCGGCTGCAACGAAGTGTGATCCTAGAAAGGCCCCGTGTGGCCGAAAGTCTCCAGTCGCCAGTCAGAGAGTGCCGGTAACTGCGCTGTGGGGTCAAGTTGGAAACGGGAGCATGTGGGAGAAGCCCGACTCTCCCCCTTTGGAAAGCAGCTTCGGGGCAGCTTCCAAGCTGCCTGAACACCACACCACCAGGACACTGTTCGCTCCACAGATGCCTCTGAGGAGCAGTGAGCTTTGGCCAAAGAAACCGGGTGCTTGCGCTTCCTTCCGGGGAGCTCAGCCCAGAGCATACTGTAGCTAAAGTGCCAACTAAATGTGACCTCTAGTCTCGAGGTAAGGTGCACGTTTTCCCATTCCCAGAGCCAGGGGTGCACCAGTTTCCAGGGAGTCTCAGTCCATGGACGGCTGTAGCTTTAGTAGGCCTCCCAGCGCTCAAGCCTCTCACGGGGGCACTTCTTTCCAAGGAAGTGCACCGTGTACCAGAAGCCTTCTGAGCACAATCAAGGGATACACGGCTCTGGGACCATCCCTCACTAGGCAGGTGAAAGGGCCGGCAACTAATCTGTTCTCTATGGCTAGCGTTCCACAGCTTTGAAACAGCCCCAGGAGCACGCTTCTTGGGCAGGCTTTCTTTCCATGCGGGTCTGCCACGTTGAGGACACCTATGCTGCCCTGGAAGAAATCACCGGGGCTCCAGTCCACTTTGGGGACTCGTGCTCGACGTCTCTCTAAGTGAGGCAGAAAGTAGACTTTAGGTCCAGCCCGAAATAAAGTAGAGATGTACCCTGAGCCTTGCTAGGCAGTTGGAACATGCAAAGTCACCTAGGCCGCCTGAGGGCATTTAGAGGGTTATGCCATTCAGCACAGGCAGAACAAACAGACTGCATCCCAAAGTTTCATCGCAGAAGGCCGAATTGTGTTCCAAGGGCCTCCTTTGGCTTGTCAGAGAAGAGAGGGATATGTGCTGGGTGATCCGGTGTGGAATTGAGAAGCCTGGAAAAAGGCAGTATGTTCCCCCATTTGAAAGGTAGATAGTGGCGGCCTCAAGGCTGACTGAAAGACAGTGCCGTTACCCGTCTTCTAGTCACTGCTAGGAATGCCTCAGGGAAGCAAGTGAGTTTTCTCCTACGAATCCAGGTGGTCGCCAGTGCCTTGCTAGGAGCTCATCCCACGGCTTGCCCAAGCTAAAGTGCAAAGTAAACGTGACCCCAGGCCTCAGGGGAAGCACGAGCGTTTCCTATCAGCAAAGTTTGCTGTGCAGCCATCTCCAGGAACCCCGACTCGATAGAGTGCTTTCACTGCTCTCCGGCTCTCCGGAGGCCTCAGAGAGTCGCGTATGAATTCCCTTCTGAGGGAGAGCGTGGGTGCCGTGAGTCCCCTTTGTGTTTTCCGAGCCACACAGCGCAGAACAGGCTGTTGGGGTCAACCCTGTCTATGCAGAGGGAAGGGCAATGAACTGATCCTCGCTTGCCTAGCTTGATTTCGACCGCTGTAAAGCAGCCCCAGGACAACGTTTTTGCCAGTATTACCTTCAGCGTGGCTCTCCCTCTGTGGAGGCCCTCTGAACTGCACTGAAAGAATCCCTGAGCCTACAGAGCCCCCTGGCAACTCTTACCTGTCATCTCTCTATTGTGACGCAAGGTACACTGTAGGCCCAGCCTGACAGAAAGAACAGAAAAACCGCTCAACGAGTGAGACATTTGGACGATCCAAGTCACCTAGGCCTGACTAAGTCATGAAGCGGGTAGTGCTATGCACGGCATGCAAAAGACCCCGGCTGCAACGAAGTGTGATCCTAGAAAGGCCCCGTGTGGCCGAAAGTCTCCAGTCGCCAGTCAGAGAGTGCCGGTAACTGCGCTGTGGGGTCAAGTTGGAAACGGGAGCATGTGGGAGAAGCCCGACTCTCCCCCTTTGGAAAGCAGCTTCGGGGCAGCTTCCAAGCTGCCTGAACACCACACCACCAGGACACTGTTCGCTCCACAGATGCCTCTGAGGAGCAGTGAGCTTTGGCCAAAGAAACCGGGTGCTTGCGCTTCCTTCCGGGGAGCTCAGCCCAGAGCATACTGTAGCTAAAGTGCCAACTAAATGTGACCTCTAGTCTCGAGGTAAGGTGCACGTTTTCCCATTCCCAGAGGCAGGGGTGCACCAGTTTCCAGGGAGTCTCAGTCCATGGACGGCTGTAGCTTTAGTAGGCCTCCCAGCGCTCAAGCCTCTCACGGGGGCACTTCTTTCCAAGGAAGTGCACCGTGTACCAGAAGCCTTCTGAGCACAATCAAGGGATACACGGCTCTGGGACCATCCCTCACTAGGCAGGTGAAAGGGCCGGCAACTAATCTGTTCTCTATGGCTAGCGTTCCACAGCTTTGAAACAGCCCCAGGAGCACGCTTCATGGGCAGGCTTTCTTTCCATGCGGGTCTGCCACGTTGAGGACACCTATGCTGCCCTGGAAGAAATCACCGGGGCTCCAGTCCACTTTGGGGACTCGTGTTCGACGTCTCTCTAAGTGAGGCAGAAAGTAGACTTTAGGTCCAGCCCGAAATAAAGTAGAGATGTACCCTGAGCCTTGCTAGGCAGTTGGAACATGCAAAGTCACCTAGGCCGCCTGAGGGCATTTAGAGGGTTATGCCATTCAGCACAGGCAGAACAAACAGACTGCATCCCAAAGTTTCATCGCAGAAGGCCGAATTGTGTTCCAAGGGCCTCCTTTGGCTTGTCAGAGAAGAGAGGGATATGTGCTGGGTGATCCGGTGTGGAATTGAGAAGCCTGGAAAAAGGCAGTATGTTCCCCCATTTGAAAGGTAGATAGTGGCGGCCTCAAGGCTGACTGAAAGACAGTGCCGTTACCCGTCTTCTAGTCACTGCTAGGAATGCCTCAGGGAAGCAAGTGAGTTTTCTCCTACGAATCCAGGTGGTCGCCAGTGCCTTGCTAGGAGCTCATCCCACGGCTTGCCCAAGCTAAAGTGCAAAGTAAACGTGACCCCAGGCCTCAGGGGAAGCACGAGCGTTTCCTATCAGCAAAGTTTGCTGTGCAGCCATCTCCAGGAACCCCGACTCGATAGAGTGCTTTCACTGCTCTCCGGCTCTCCGGAGGCCTCAGAGAGTCGCGTATGAATTCCCTTCTGAGGGAGAGCGTGGGTGCCGTGAGTCCCCTTTGTGTTTTCCGAGCCACACAGCGCAGAACAGGCTGTTGGGGTCAACCCTGTCTATGCAGAGGGAAGGGCAATGAACTGATCCTCGCTTGCCTAGCTTGATTTCGACCGCTGTAAAGCAGCCCCAGGACAACGTTTTTGCCAGTATTACCTTCAGCGTGGCTCTCCCTCTGTGGAGGCCCTCTGAACTGCACTGAAAGAATCCCTGAGCCTACAGAGCCCCCTGGCAACTCTTACCTGTCATCTCTCTATTGTGACGCAAGGTACACTGTAGGCCCAGCCTGACAGAAAGAACAGAAAAACCGCTCAACGAGTGAGACATTTGGACGATCCAAGTCACCTAGGCCTGACTAAGTCATGAAGCGGGTAGTGCTATGCACGGCATGCAAAAGACCCCGGCTGCAACGAAGTGTGATCCTAGAAAGGCCCCGTGTGGCCGAAAGTCTCCAGTCGCCAGTCAGAGAGTGCCGGTAACTGCGCTGTGGGGTCAAGTTGGAAACGGGAGCATGTGGGAGAAGCCCGACTCTCCCCCTTTGGAAAGCAGCTTCGGGGCAGCTTCCAAGCTGCCTGAACACCACACCACCAGGACACTGTTCGCTCCACAGATGCCTCTGAGGAGCAGTGAGCTTTGGCCAAAGAAACCGGGTGCTTGCGCTTCCTTCCGGGGAGCTCAGCCCAGAGCATACATACTGTAGCTAAAGTGCCAACTAAATGTGACCTCTAGTCTCGAGGTAAGGTGCACGTTTTCCCATTCCCAGAGGCAGGGGTGCACCAGTTTCCAGGGAGTCTCAGTCCATGGACGGCTGTAGCTTTAGTAGGCCTCCCAGCGCTCAAGCCTCTCACGGGGGCACTTCTTTCCAAGGAAGTGCACCGTGTACCAGAAGCCTTCTGAGCACAATCAAGGGATACACGGCTCTGGGACCATCCCTCACTAGGCAGGTGAAAGGGCCGGCAACTAATCTGTTCTCTATGGCTAGCGTTCCACAGCTTTGAAACAGCCCCAGGAGCACGCTTCTTGGGCAGGCTTTCTTTCCATGCGGGTCTGCCACGTTGAGGACACCTATGCTGCCCTGGAAGAAATCACCGGGGCTCCAGTCCACTTTGGGGACTCGTGCTCGACGTCTCTCTAAGTGAGGCAGAAAGTAGACTTTAGGTCCAGCCCGAAATAAAGTAGAGATGTACCCTGAGCCTTGCTAGGCAGTTGGAACATGCAAAGTCACCTAGGCCGCCTGAGGGCATTTAGAGGGTTATGCCATTCAGCACAGGCAGAACAAACAGACTGCATCCCAAAGTTTCATCGCAGAAGGCCGAATTGTGTTCCAAGGGCCTCCTTTGGCTTGTCAGAGAAGAGAGGGATATGTGCTGGGTGATCCGGTGTGGAATTGAGAAGCCTGGAAAAAGGCAGTATGTTCCCCCATTTGAAAGGTAGATAGTGGCGGCCTCAAGGCTGACTGAAAGACAGTGCCGTTACCCGTCTTCTAGTCACTGCTAGGAATGCCTCAGGGAAGCAAGTGAGTTTTCTCCTACGAATCCAGGTGGTCGCCAGTGCCTTGCTAGGAGCTCATCCCACGGCTTGCCCAAGCTAAAGTGCAAAGTAAACGTGACCCCAGGCCTCAGGGGAAGCACGAGCGTTTCCTATCAGCAAAGTTTGCTGTGCAGCCATCTCCAGGAACCCCGACTCGATAGAGTGCTTTCACTGCTCTCCGGCTCTCCGGAGGCCTCAGAGAGTCGCGTATGAATTCCCTTCTGAGGGAGAGCGTGGGTGCCGTGAGTCCCCTTTGTGTTTTCCGAGCCACACAGCGCAGAACAGGCTGTTGGGGTCAACCCTGTCTATGCAGAGGGAAGGGCAATGAACTGATCCTCGCTTGCCTAGCTTGATTTCGACCGCTGTAAAGCAGCCCCAGGACAACGTTTTTGCCAGTATTACCTTCAGCGTGGCTCTCCCTCTGTGGAGGCCCTCTGAACTGCACTGAAAGAATCCCTGAGCCTACAGAGCCCCCTGGCAACTCTTACCTGTCATCTCTCTATTGTGACGCAAGGTACACTGTAGGCCCAGCCTGACAGAAAGAACAGAAAAACCGCTCAACGAGTGAGACATTTGGACGATCCAAGTCACCTAGGCCTGACTAAGTCATGAAGCGGGTAGTGCTATGCACGGCATGCAAAAGACCCCGGCTGCAACGAAGTGTGATCCTAGAAAGGCCCCGTGTGGCCGAAAGTCTCCAGTCGCCAGTCAGAGAGTGCCGGTAACTGCGCTGTGGGGTCAAGTTGGAAACGGGAGCATGTGGGAGAAGCCCGACTCTCCCCCTTTGGAAAGCAGCTTCGGGGCAGCTTCCAAGCTGCCTGAACACCACACCACCAGGACACTGTTCGCTCCACAGATGCCTCTGAGGAGCAGTGAGCTTTGGCCAAAGAAACCGGGTGCTTGCGCTTCCTTCCGGGGAGCTCAGCCCAGAGCATACATACTGTAGCTAAAGTGCCAACTAAATGTGACCTCTAGTCTCGAGGTAAGGTGCACGTTTTCCCATTCCCAGAGGCAGGGGTGCACCAGTTTCCAGGGAGTCTCAGTCCATGGACGGCTGTAGCTTTAGTAGGCCTCCCAGCGCTCAAGCCTCTCACGGGGGCACTTCTTTCCAAGGAAGTGCACCGTGTACCAGAAGCCTTCTGAGCACAATCAAGGGATACACGGCTCTGGGACCATCCCTCACTAGGCAGGTGAAAGGGCCGGCAACTAATCTGTTCTCTATGGCTAGCGTTCCACAGCTTTGAAACAGCCCCAGGAGCACGCTTCTTGGGCAGGCTTTCTTTCCATGCGGGTCTGCCACGTTGAGGACACCTATGCTGCCCTGGAAGAAATCACCGGGGCTCCAGTCCACTTTGGGGACTCGTGCTCGACGTCTCTCTAAGTGAGGCAGAAAGTAGACTTTAGGTCCAGCCCGAAA
Organism: Mesoplodon mirus; assembly: GCF_964341445.2. NCBI lineage: Eukaryota > Metazoa > Chordata > Mammalia > Artiodactyla > Ziphiidae > Mesoplodon > Mesoplodon mirus. The sequence continues at coordinate 748,637 of NW_028295594.1, read as the reverse complement.
TAAAGTAGAGATGTACCCTGAGCCTTGCTAGGCAGTTGGAACATGCAAAGTCACCTAGGCCGCCTGAGGGCATTTAGAGGGTTATGCCATTCAGCACAGGCAGAACAAACAGACTGCATCCCAAAGTTTCATCGCAGAAGGCCGAATTGTGTTCCAAGGGCCTCCTTTGGCTTGTCAGAGAAGAGAGGGATATGTGCTGGGTGATCCGGTGTGGAATTGAGAAGCCTGGAAAAAGGCAGTATGTTCCCCCATTTGAAAGGTAGATAGTGGCGGCCTCAAGGCTGACTGAAAGACAGTGCCGTTACCCGTCTTCTAGTCACTGCTAGGAATGCCTCAGGGAAGCAAGTGAGTTTTCTCCTACGAATCCAGGTGGTCGCCAGTGCCTTGCTAGGAGCTCATCCCACGGCTTGCCCAAGCTAAAGTGCAAAGTAAACGTGACCCCAGGCCTCAGGGGAAGCACGAGCGTTTCCTATCAGCAAAGTTTGCTGTGCAGCCATCTCCAGGAACCCCGACTCGATAGAGTGCTTTCACTGCTCTCCGGCTCTCCGGAGGCCTCAGAGAGTCGCGTATGAATTCCCTTCTGAGGGAGAGCGTGGGTGCCGTGAGTCCCCTTTGTGTTTTCCGAGCCACACAGCGCAGAACAGGCTGTTGGGGTCAACCCTGTCTATGCAGAGGGAAGGGCAATGAACTGATCCTCGCTTGCCTAGCTTGATTTCGACCGCTGTAAAGCAGCCCCAGGACAACGTTTTTGCCAGTATTACCTTCAGCGTGGCTCTCCCTCTGTGGAGGCCCTCTGAACTGCACTGAAAGAATCCCTGAGCCTACAGAGCCCCCTGGCAACTCTTACCTGTCATCTCTCTATTGTGACGCAAGGTACACTGTAGGCCCAGCCTGACAGAAAGAACAGAAAAACCGCTCAACGAGTGAGACATTTGGACGATCCAAGTCACCTAGGCCTGACTAAGTCATGAAGCGGGTAGTGCTATGCACGGCATGCAAAAGACCCCGGCTGCAACGAAGTGTGATCCTAGAAAGGCCCCGTGTGGCCGAAAGTCTCCAGTCGCCAGTCAGAGAGTGCCGGTAACTGCGCTGTGGGGTCAAGTTGGAAACGGGAGCATGTGCGAGAAGCCCGACTCTCCCCCTTTGGAAAGCAGCTTCGGGGCAGCTTCCAAGCTGCCTGAACACCACACCACCAGGACACTGTTCGCTCCACAGATGCCTCTGAGGAGCAGTGAGCTTTGGCCAAAGAAACCGGGTGCTTGCGCTTCCTTCCGGGGAGCTCAGCCCAGAGCATACATACTGTAGCTAAAGTGCCAACTAAATGTGACCTCTAGTCTCGAGGTAAGGTGCACGTTTTCCCATTCCCAGAGGCAGGGGTGCACCAGTTTCCAGGGAGTCTCAGTCCATGGACGGCTGTAGCTTTAGTAGGCCTCCCAGCGCTCAAGCCTCTCACGGGGGCACTTCTTTCCAAGGAAGTGCACCGTGTACCAGAAGCCTTCTGAGCACAATCAAGGGATACACGGCTCTGGGACCATCCCTCACTAGGCAGGTGAAAGGGCCGGCAACTAATCTGTTCTCTATGGCTAGCGTTCCACAGCTTTGAAACAGCCCCAGGAGCACGCTTCTTGGGCAGGCTTTCTTTCCATGCGGGTCTGCCACGTTGAGGACACCTATGCTGCCCTGGAAGAAATCACCGGGGCTCCAGTCCACTTTGGGGACTCGTGCTCGACGTCTCTCTAAGTGAGGCAGAAAGTAGACTTTAGGTCCAGCCCGAAATAAAGTAGAGATGTACCCTGAGCCTTGCTAGGCAGTTGGAACATGCAAAGTCACCTAGGCCGCCTGAGGGCATTTAGAGGGTTATGCCATTCAGCACAGGCAGAACAAACAGACTGCATCCCAAAGTTTCATCGCAGAAGGCCGAATTGTGTTCCAAGGGCCTCCTTTGGCTTGTCAGAGAAGAGAGGGATATGTGCTGGGTGATCCGGTGTGGAATTGAGAAGCCTGGAAAAAGGCAGTATGTTCCCCCATTTGAAAGGTAGATAGTGGCGGCCTCAAGGCTGACTGAAAGACAGTGCCGTTACCCGTCTTCTAGTCACTGCTAGGAATGCCTCAGGGAAGCAAGTGAGTTTTCTCCTACGAATCCAGGTGGTCGCCAGTGCCTTGCTAGGAGCTCATCCCACGGCTTGCCCAAGCTAAAGTGCAAAGTAAACGTGACCCCAGGCCTCAGGGGAAGCACGAGCGTTTCCTATCAGCAAAGTTTGCTGTGCAGCCATCTCCAGGAACCCCGACTCGATAGAGTGCTTTCACTGCTCTCCGGCTCTCCGGAGGCCTCAGAGAGTCGCGTATGAATTCCCTTCTGAGGGAGAGCGTGGGTGCCGTGAGTCCCCTTTGTGTTTTCCGAGCCACACAGCGCAGAACAGGCTGTTGGGGTCAACCCTGTCTATGCAGAGGGAAGGGCAATGAACTGATCCTCGCTTGCCTAGCTTGATTTCGACCGCTGTAAAGCAGCCCCAGGACAACGTTTTTGCCAGTATTACCTTCAGCGTGGCTCTCCCTCTGTGGAGGCCCTCTGAACTGCACTGAAAGAATCCCTGAGCCTACAGAGCCCCCTGGCAACTCTTACCTGTCATCTCTCTATTGTGACGCAAGGTACACTGTAGGCCCAGCCTGACAGAAAGAACAGAAAAACCGCTCAACGAGTGAGACATTTGGACGATCCAAGTCACCTAGGCCTGACTAAGTCATGAAGCGGGTAGTGCTATGCACGGCATGCAAAAGACCCCGGCTGCAACGAAGTGTGATCCTAGAAAGGCCCCGTGTGGCCGAAAGTCTCCAGTCGCCAGTCAGAGAGTGCCGGTAACTGCGCTGTGGGGTCAAGTTGGAAACGGGAGCATGTGGGAGAAGCCCGACTCTCCCCCTTTGGAAAGCAGCTTCGGGGCAGCTTCCAAGCTGCCTGAACACCACACCACCAGGACACTGTTCGCTCCACAGATGCCTCTGAGGAGCAGTGAGCTTTGGCCAAAGAAACCGGGTGCTTGCGCTTCCTTCCGGGGAGCTCAGCCCAGAGCATACATACTGTAGCTAAAGTGCCAACTAAATGTGACCTCTAGTCTCGAGGTAAGGTGCACGTTTTCCCATTCCCAGAGGCAGGGGTGCACCAGTTTCCAGGGAGTCTCAGTCCATGGACGGCTGTAGCTTTAGTAGGCCTCCCAGCGCTCAAGCCTCTCACGGGGGCACTTCTTTCCAAGGAAGTGCACCGTGTACCAGAAGCCTTCTGAGCACAATCAAGGGATACACGGCTCTGGGACCATCCCTCACTAGGCAGGTGAAAGGGCCGGCAACTAATCTGTTCTCTATGGCTAGCGTTCCACAGCTTTGAAACAGCCCCAGGAGCACGCTTCTTGGGCAGGCTTTCTTTCCATGCGGGTCTGCCACGTTGAGGACACCTATGCTGCCCTGGAAGAAATCACCGGGGCTCCAGTCCACTTTGGGGACTCGTGCTCGACGTCTCTCTAAGTGAGGCAGAAAGTAGACTTTAGGTCCAGCCCGAAATAAAGTAGAGATGTACCCTGAGCCTTGCTAGGCAGTTGGAACATGCAAAGTCACCTAGGCCGCCTGAGGGCATTTAGAGGGTTATGCCATTCAGCACAGGCAGAACAAACAGACTGCATCCCAAAGTTTCATCGCAGAAGGCCGAATTGTGTTCCAAGGGCCTCCTTTGGCTTGTCAGAGAAGAGAGGGATATGTGCTGGGTGATCCGGTGTGGAATTGAGAAGCCTGGAAAAAGGCAGTATGTTCCCCCATTTGAAAGGTAGATAGTGGCGGCCTCAAGGCTGACTGAAAGACAGTGCCGTTACCCGTCTTCTAGTCACTGCTAGGAATGCCTCAGGGAAGCAAGTGAGTTTTCTCCTACGAATCCAGGTGGTCGCCAGTGCCTTGCTAGGAGCTCATCCCACGGCTTGCCCAAGCTAAAGTGCAAAGTAAACGTGACCCCAGGCCTCAGGGGAAGCACGAGCGTTTCCTATCAGCAAAGTTTGCTGTGCAGCCATCTCCAGGAACCCCGACTCGATAGAGTGCTTTCACTGCTCTCCGGCTCTCCGGAGGCCTCAGAGAGTCGCGTATGAATTCCCTTCTGAGGGAGAGCGTGGGTGCCGTGAGTCCCCTTTGTGTTTTCCGAGCCACACAGCGCAGAACAGGCTGTTGGGGTCAACCCTGTCTATGCAGAGGGAAGGGCAATGAACTGATCCTCGCTTGCCTAGCTTGATTTCGACCGCTGTAAAGCAGCCCCAGGACAACGTTTTTGCCAGTATTACCTTCAGCGTGGCTCTCCCTCTGTGGAGGCCCTCTGAACTGCACTGAAAGAATCCCTGAGCCTACAGAGCCCCCTGGCAACTCTTACCTGTCATCTCTCTATTGTGACGCAAGGTACACTGTAGGCCCAGCCTGACAGAAAGAACAGAAAAACCGCTCAACGAGTGAGACATTTGGACGATCCAAGTCACCTAGGCCTGACTAAGTCATGAAGCGGGTAGTGCTATGCACGGCATGCAAAAGACCCCGGCTGCAACGAAGTGTGATCCTAGAAAGGCCCCGTGTGGCCGAAAGTCTCCAGTCGCCAGTCAGAGAGTGCCGGTAACTGCGCTGTGGGGTCAAGTTGGAAACGGGAGCATGTGGGAGAAGCCCGACTCTCCCCCTTTGGAAAGCAGCTTCGGGGCAGCTTCCAAGCTGCCTGAACACCACACCACCAGGACACTGTTCGCTCCACAGATGCCTCTGAGGAGCAGTGAGCTTTGGCCAAAGAAACCGGGTGCTTGCGCTTCCTTCCGGGGAGCTCAGCCCAGAGCATACTGTAGCTAAAGTGCCAACTAAATGTGACCTCTAGTCTCGAGGTAAGGTGCACGTTTTCCCATTCCCAGAGCCAGGGGTGCACCAGTTTCCAGGGAGTCTCAGTCCATGGACGGCTGTAGCTTTAGTAGGCCTCCCAGCGCTCAAGCCTCTCACGGGGGCACTTCTTTCCAAGGAAGTGCACCGTGTACCAGAAGCCTTCTGAGCACAATCAAGGGATACACGGCTCTGGGACCATCCCTCACTAGGCAGGTGAAAGGGCCGGCAACTAATCTGTTCTCTATGGCTAGCGTTCCACAGCTTTGAAACAGCCCCAGGAGCACGCTTCTTGGGCAGGCTTTCTTTCCATGCGGGTCTGCCACGTTGAGGACACCTATGCTGCCCTGGAAGAAATCACCGGGGCTCCAGTCCACTTTGGGGACTCGTGCTCGACGTCTCTCTAAGTGAGGCAGAAAGTAGACTTTAGGTCCAGCCCGAAATAAAGTAGAGATGTACCCTGAGCCTTGCTAGGCAGTTGGAACATGCAAAGTCACCTAGGCCGCCTGAGGGCATTTAGAGGGTTATGCCATTCAGCACAGGCAGAACAAACAGACTGCATCCCAAAGTTTCATCGCAGAAGGCCGAATTGTGTTCCAAGGGCCTCCTTTGGCTTGTCAGAGAAGAGAGGGATATGTGCTGGGTGATCCGGTGTGGAATTGAGAAGCCTGGAAAAAGGCAGTATGTTCCCCCATTTGAAAGGTAGATAGTGGCGGCCTCAAGGCTGACTGAAAGACAGTGCCGTTACCCGTCTTCTAGTCACTGCTAGGAATGCCTCAGGGAAGCAAGTGAGTTTTCTCCTACGAATCCAGGTGGTCGCCAGTGCCTTGCTAGGAGCTCATCCCACGGCTTGCCCAAGCTAAAGTGCAAAGTAAACGTGACCCCAGGCCTCAGGGGAAGCACGAGCGTTTCCTATCAGCAAAGTTTGCTGTGCAGCCATCTCCAGGAACCCCGACTCGATAGAGTGCTTTCACTGCTCTCCGGCTCTCCGGAGGCCTCAGAGAGTCGCGTATGAATTCCCTTCTGAGGGAGAGCGTGGGTGCCGTGAGTCCCCTTTGTGTTTTCCGAGCCACACAGCGCAGAACAGGCTGTTGGGGTCAACCCTGTCTATGCAGAGGGAAGGGCAATGAACTGATCCTCGCTTGCCTAGCTTGATTTCGACCGCTGTAAAGCAGCCCCAGGACAACGTTTTTGCCAGTATTACCTTCAGCGTGGCTCTCCCTCTGTGGAGGCCCTCTGAACTGCACTGAAAGAATCCCTGAGCCTACAGAGCCCCCTGGCAACTCTTACCTGTCATCTCTCTATTGTGACGCAAGGTACACTGTAGGCCCAGCCTGACAGAAAGAACAGAAAAACCGCTCAACGAGTGAGACATTTGGACGATCCAAGTCACCTAGGCCTGACTAAGTCATGAAGCGGGTAGTGCTATGCACGGCATGCAAAAGACCCCGGCTGCAACGAAGTGTGATCCTAGAAAGGCCCCGTGTGGCCGAAAGTCTCCAGTCGCCAGTCAGAGAGTGCCGGTAACTGCGCTGTGGGGTCAAGTTGGAAACGGGAGCATGTGGGAGAAGCCCGACTCTCCCCCTTTGGAAAGCAGCTTCGGGGCAGCTTCCAAGCTGCCTGAACACCACACCACCAGGACACTGTTCGCTCCACAGATGCCTCTGAGGAGCAGTGAGCTTTGGCCAAAGAAACCGGGTGCTTGCGCTTCCTTCCGGGGAGCTCAGCCCAGAGCATACTGTAGCTAAAGTGCCAACTAAATGTGACCTCTAGTCTCGAGGTAAGGTGCACGTTTTCCCATTCCCAGAGGCAGGGGTGCACCAGTTTCCAGGGAGTCTCAGTCCATGGACGGCTGTAGCTTTAGTAGGCCTCCCAGCGCTCAAGCCTCTCACGGGGGCACTTCTTTCCAAGGAAGTGCACCGTGTACCAGAAGCCTTCTGAGCACAATCAAGGGATACACGGCTCTGGGACCATCCCTCACTAGGCAGGTGAAAGGGCCGGCAACTAATCTGTTCTCTATGGCTAGCGTTCCACAGCTTTGAAACAGCCCCAGGAGCACGCTTCTTGGGCAGGCTTTCTTTCCATGCGGGTCTGCCACGTTGAGGACACCTATGCTGCCCTGGAAGAAATCACCGGGGCTCCAGTCCACTTTGGGGACTCGTGCTCGACGTCTCTCTAAGTGAGGCAGAAAGTAGACTTTAGGTCCAGCCCGAAATAAAGTAGAGATGTACCCTGAGCCTTGCTAGGCAGTTGGAACATGCAAAGTCACCTAGGCCGCCTGAGGGCATTTAGAGGGTTATGCCATTCAGCACAGGCAGAACAAACAGACTGCATCCCAAAGTTTCATCGCAGAAGGCCGAATTGTGTTCCAAGGGCCTCCTTTGGCTTGTCAGAGAAGAGAGGGATATGTGCTGGGTGATCCGGTGTGGAATTGAGAAGCCTGGAAAAAGGCAGTATGTTCCCCCATTTGAAAGGTAGATAGTGGCGGCCTCAAGGCTGACTGAAAGACAGTGCCGTTACCCGTCTTCTAGTCACTGCTAGGAATGCCTCAGGGAAGCAAGTGAGTTTTCTCCTACGAATCCAGGTGGTCGCCAGTGCCTTGCTAGGAGCTCATCCCACGGCTTGCCCAAGCTAAAGTGCAAAGTAAACGTGACCCCAGGCCTCAGGGGAAGCACGAGCGTTTCCTATCAGCAAAGTTTGCTGTGCAGCCATCTCCAGGAACCCCGACTCGATAGAGTGCTTTCACTGCTCTCCGGCTCTCCGGAGGCCTCAGAGAGTCGCGTATGAATTCCCTTCTGAGGGAGAGCGTGGGTGCCGTGAGTCCCCTTTGTGTTTTCCGAGCCACACAGCGCAGAACAGGCTGTTGGGGTCAACCCTGTCTATGCAGAGGGAAGGGCAATGAACTGATCCTCGCTTGCCTAGCTTGATTTCGACCGCTGTAAAGCAGCCCCAGGACAACGTTTTTGCCAGGATTACCTTCAGCGTGGCTCTCCCTCTGTGGAGGCCCTCTGAACTGCACTGAAAGAATCCCTGAGCCTACAGAGCCCCCTGGCAACTCTTACCTGTCATCTCTCTATTGTGACGCAAGGTACACTGTAGGCCCAGCCTGACAGAAAGAACAGAAAAACCGCTCAACGAGTGAGACATTTGGACGATCCAAGTCACCTAGGCCTGACTAAGTCATGAAGCGGGTAGTGCTATGCACGGCATGCAAAAGACCCCGGCTGCAACGAAGTGTGATCCTAGAAAGGCCCCGTGTGGCCGAAAGTCTCCAGTCGCCAGTCAGAGAGTGCCGGTAACTGCGCTGTGGGGTCAAGTTGGAAACGGGAGCATGTGGGAGAAGCCCGACTCTCCCCCTTTGGAAAGCAGCTTCGGGGCAGCTTCCAAGCTGCCTGAACACCACACCACCAGGACACTGTTCGCTCCACAGATGCCTCTGAGGAGCAGTGAGCTTTGGCCAAAGAAACCGGGTGCTTGCGCTTCCTTCCGGGGAGCTCAGCCCAGAGCATACTGTAGCTAAAGTGCCAACTAAATGTGACCTCTAGTCTCGAGGTAAGGTGCACGTTTTCCCATTCTCAGAGGCAGGGGTGCACCAGTTTCCAGGGAGTCTCAGTCCATGGACGGCTGTAGCTTTAGTAGGCCTCCCAGCGCTCAAGCCTCTCACGGGGGCACTTCTTTCCAAGGAAGTGCACCGTGTACCAGAAGCCTTCTGAGCACAATCAAGGGATACACGGCTCTGGGACCATCCCTCACTAGGCAGGTGAAAGGGCCGGCAACTAATCTGTTCTCTATGGCTAGCGTTCCACAGCTTTGAAACAGCCCCAGGAGCACGCTTCTTGGGCAGGCTTTCTTTCCATGCGGGTCTGCCACGTTGAGGACACCTATGCTGCCCTGGAAGAAATCACCGGGGCTCCAATCCACTTTGGGGACTCGTGCTCGACGTCTCTCTAAGTGAGGCAGAAAGTAGACTTTAGGTCCAGCCCGAAATAAAGTAGAGATGTACCCTGAGCCTTGCTAGGCAGTTGGAACATGCAAAGTCACCTAGGCCGCCTGAGGGCATTTAGAGGGTTATGCCATTCAGCACAGGCAGAACAAACAGACTGCATCCCAAAGTTTCATCGCAGAAGGCCGAATTGTGTTCCAAGGGCCTCCTTTGGCTTGTCAGAGAAGAGAGGGATATGTGCTGGGTGATCCGGTGTGGAATTGAGAAGCCTGGAAAAAGGCAGTATGTTCCCCCATTTGAAAGGTAGATAGTGGCGGCCTCAAGGCTGACTGAAAGACAGTGCCGTTACCCGTCTTCTAGTCACTGCTAGGAATGCCTCAGGGAAGCAAGTGAGTTTTCTCCTACGAATCCAGGTGGTCGCCAGTGCCTTGCTAGGAGCTCATCCCACGGCTTGCCCAAGCTAAAGTGCAAAGTAAACGTGACCCCAGGCCTCAGGGGAAGCACGAGCGTTTCCTATCAGCAAAGTTTGCTGTGCAGCCAGCTCCAGGAACCCCGACTCGATAGAGTGCTTTCACTGCTCTCCGGCTCTCCGGAGGCCTCAGAGAGTCGCGTATGAATTCCCTTCTGAGGGAGAGCGTGGGTGCCGTGAGTCCCCTTTGTGTTTTCCGAGCCACACAGCGCAGAACAGGCTGTTGGGGTCAACCCTGTCTATGCAGAGGGAAGGGCAATGAACTGATCCTCGCTTGCCTAGCTTGATTTCGACCGCTGTAAAGCAGCCCCAGGACAACGTTTTGGCCAGGATTACCTTCAGCGTGGCTCTCCCTCTGTGGAGGCCCTCTGAACTGCACTGAAAGAATCCCTGAGCCTACAGAGCCCCCTGGCAACTCTTACCTGTCATCTCTCTATTGTGACGCAAGGTACACTGTAGGCCCAGCCTGACAGAAAGAACAGAAAAACCGCTCAACGAGTGAGACATTTGGACGATCCAAGTCACCTAGGCCTGACTAAGTCATGAAGCGGGTAGTGCTATGCACGGCATGCAAAAGACCCCGGCTGCAACGAAGTGTGATCCTAGAAAGGCCCCGTGTGGCCGAAAGTCTCCAGTCGCCAGTCAGAGAGTGCCGGTAACTGCGCTGTGGGGTCAAGTTGGAAACGGGAGCATGTGCGAGAAGCCCGACTCTCCCCCTTTGGAAAGCAGCTTCGGGGCAGCTTCCAAGCTGCCTGAACACCACACCACCAGGACACTGTTCGCTCCACAGATGCCTCTGAGGAGCAGTGAGCTTTGGCCAAAGAAACCGGGTGCTTGCGCTTCCTTCCGGGGAGCTCAGCCCAGAGCATACTGTAGCTAAAGTGCCAACTAAATGTGACCTCTAGTCTCGAGGTAAGGTGCACGTTTTCCCATTCCCAGAGGCAGGGGTGCACCAGTTTCCAGGGAGTCTCAGTCCATGGACGGCTGTAGCTTTAGTAGGCCTCCCAGCGCTCAAGCCTCTCACGGGGGCACTTCTTTCCAAGGAAGTGCACCGTGTACCAGAAGCCTTCTGAGCACAATCAAGGGATACACGGCTCTGGGACCATCCCTCACTAGGCAGGTGAAAGGGCCGGCAACTAATCTGTTCTCTATGGCTAGCGTTCCACAGCTTTGAAACAGCCCCAGGAGCACGCTTCTTGGGCAGGCTTTCTTTCCATGCGGGTCTGCCACGTTGAGGACACCTATGCTGCCCTGGAAGAAATCACCGGGGCTCCAATCCACTTTGGGGACTCGTGCTCGACGTCTCTCTAAGTGAGGCAGAAAGTAGACTTTAGGTCCAGCCCGAAATAAAGTAGAGATGTACCCTGAGCCTTGCTAGGCAGTTGGAACATGCAAAGTCACCTAGGCCGCCTGAGGGCATTTAGAGGGTTATGCCATTCAGCACATGCAGAACAAACAGACTGCATCCCAAAGTTTCATCGCAGAAGGCCGAATTGTGTTCCAAGGGCCTCCTTTGGCTTGTCAGAGAAGAGAGGGATATGTGCTGGGTGATCCGGTGTGGAATTGAGAAGCCTGGAAAAAGGCAGTATGTTCCCCCATTTGAAAGGTAGATAGTGGCGGCCTCAAGGCTGACTGAAAGACAGTGCCGTTACCCGTCTTCTAGTCACTGCTAGGAATGCCTCAGGGAAGCAAGTGAGTTTTCTCCTACGAATCCAGGTGGTCGCCAGTGCCTTGCTAGGAGCTCATCCCACGGCTTGCCCAAGCTAAAGTGCAAAGTAAACGTGACCCCAGGCCTCAGGGGAAGCACGAGCGTTTCCTATCAGCAAAGTTTGCTGTGCAGCCAGCTCCAGGAACCCCGACTCGATAGAGTGCTTTCACTGCTCTCCGGCTCTCCGGAGGCCTCAGAGAGTCGCGTATGAATTCCCTTCTGAGGGAGAGCGTGGGTGCCGTGAGTCCCCTTTGTGTTTTCCGAGCCACACAGCGCAGAACAGGCTGTTGGGGTCAACCCTGTCTATGCAGAGGGAAGGGCAATGAACTGATCCTCGCTTGCCTAGCTTGATTTCGACCGCTGTAAAGCAGCCCCAGGACAACGTTTTTGCCAGGATTACCTTCAGCGTGGCTCTCCCTCTGTGGAGGCCCTCTGAACTGCACTGAAAGAATCCCTGAGCCTACAGAGCCCCCTGGCAACTCTTACCTGTCATCTCTCTATTGTGACGCAAGGTACACTGTAGGCCCAGCCTGACAGAAAGAACAGAAAAACCGCTCAACGAGTGAGACATTTGGACGATCCAAGTCACCTAGGCCTGACTAAGTCATGAAGCGGGTAGTGCTATGCACGGCATGCAAAAGACCCCGGCTGCAACGAAGTGTGATCCTAGAAAGGCCCCGTGTGGCCGAAAGTCTCCAGTCGCCAGTCAGAGAGTGCCGGTAACTGCGCTGTGGGGTCAAGTTGGAAACGGGAGCATGTGGGAGAAGCCCGACTCTCCCCCTTTGGAAAGCAGCTTCGGGGCAGCTTCCAAGCTGCCTGAACACCACACCACCAGGACACTGTTCGCTCCACAGATGCCTCTGAGGAGCAGTGAGCTTTGGCCAAAGAAACCGGGTGCTTGCGCTTCCTTCCGGGGAGCTCAGCCCAGAGCATACTGTAGCTAAAGTGCCAACTAAATGTGACCTCTAGTCTCGAGGTAAGGTGCACGTTTTCCCATTCCCAGAGGCAGGGGTGCACCAGTTTCCAGGGAGTCTCAGTCCATGGACGGCTGTAGCTTTAGTAGGCCTCCCAGCGCTCAAGCCTCTCACGGGGGCACTTCTTTCCAAGGAAGTGCACCGTGTACCAGAAGCCTTCTGAGCACAATCAAGGGATACACGGCTCTGGGACCATCCCTCACTAGGCAGGTGAAAGGGCCGGCAACTAATCTGTTCTCTATGGCTAGCGTTCCACAGCTTTGAAACAGCCCCAGGAGCACGCTTCTTGGGCAGGCTTTCTTTCCATGCGGGTCTGCCACGTTGAGGACACCTATGCTGCCCTGGAAGAAATCACCGGGGCTCCAATCCACTTTGGGGACTCGTGCTCGACGTCTCTCTAAGTGAGGCAGAAAGTAGACTTTAGGTCCAGCCCGAAATAAAGTAGAGATGTACCCTGAGCCTTGCTAGGCAGTTGGAACATGCAAAGTCACCTAGGCCGCCTGAGGGCATTTAGAGGTTTAGGCCATTCAGCACATGCAGAACAAACAGACTGCATCCCAAAGTTTCATCGCAGAAGGCCGAATTGTGTTCCAAGGGCCTCCTTTGGCTTGTCAGAGAAGAGAGGGATATGTGCTGGGTGATCCGGTGTGGAATTGAGAAGCCTGGAAAAAGGCAGTATGTTCCCCCATTTGAAAGGTAGATAGTGGCGGCCTCAAGGCTGACTGAAAGACAGTGCCGTTACCCGTCTTCTAGTCACTGCTAGGAATGCCTCAGGGAAGCAAGTGAGTTTTCTCCTACGAATCCAGGTGGTCGCCAGTGCCTTGCTAGGAGCTCGTCCCACGGCTTGCCCAAGCTAAAGTGCAAAGTAAACGTGACCCCAGGCCTCAAGGGAAGCACGAGCGTTTCCTATCAGCAAAGTTTGCTGTGCAGCCATCTCCAGGAACCCCGACTCGATCGAGTGCTTTCACTGCTCTCCGGCTCTCCGGAGGCCTCAGAGAGTCGCGTATGAATTCCCTTCTGAGGGAGAGCGTGGGTGCCGTGAGTCCCCTTTGTGTTTTCCGAGCCACACAGCGCAGAACAGGCTGTTGGGGTCAACCCTGTCTATGCAGAGGGAAGGGCAATGAACTGATCCTCGCTTGCCTAGCTTGATTTCGACCGCTGTAAAGCAGCCCCAGGACAACGTTTTTGCCAGTATTACCTTCAGCGTGGCTCTCCCTCTGTGGAGGCCCTCTGAACTGCACTGAAAGAATCCCTGAGCCTACAGAGCCCCCTGGCAACTCTTACCTGTCATCTCTCTATTGTGACGCAAGGTACACTGTAGGCCCAGCCTGACAGAAAGAACAGAAAAACCGCTCAACGAGTGAGACATTTGGACGATCCAAGTCACCTAGGCCTGACTAAGTCATGAAGCGGGTAGTGCTATGCACGGCATGCAAAAGACCCCGGCTGCAACGAAGTGTGATCCTAGAAAGGCCCCGTGTGGCCGAAAGTCTCCAGTCGCCAGTCAGAGAGTGCCGGTAACTGCGCTGTGGGGTCAAGTTGGAAACGGGAGCATGTGGGAGAAGCCCGACTCTCCCCCTTTGGAAAGCAGCTTCGGGGCAGCTTCCAAGCTGCCTGAACACCACACCACCAGGACACTGTTCGCTCCACAGATGCCTCTGAGGAGCAGTGAGCTTTGGCCAAAGAAACCGGGTGCTTGCGCTTCCTTCCGGGGAGCTCAGCCCAGAGCATACTGTAGCTAAAGTGCCAACTAAATGTGACCTCTAGTCTCGAGGTAAGGTGCACGTTTTCCCATTCCCAGAGGCAGGGGTGCACCAGTTTCCAGGGAGTCTCAGTCCATGGACGGCTGTAGCTTTAGTAGGCCTCCCAGCGCTCAAGCCTCTCACGGGGGCACTTCTTTCCAAGGAAGTGCACCGTGTACCAGAAGCCTTCTGAGCACAATCAAGGGATACACGGCTCTGGGACCATCCCTCACTAGGCAGGTGAAAGGGCCGGCAACTAATCTGTTCTCTATGGCTAGCGTTCCACAGCTTTGAAACAGCCCCAGGAGCACGCTTCTTGGGCAGGCTTTCTTTCCATGCGGGTCTGCCACGTTGAGGACACCTATGCTGCCCTGGAAGAAATCACCGGGGCTCCAATCCACTTTGGGGACTCGTGCTCGACGTCTCTCTAAGTGAGGCAGAAAGTAGACTTTAGGTCCAGCCCGAAATAAAGTAGAGATGTACCCTGAGCCTTGCTAGGCAGTTGGAACATGCAAAGTCACCTAGGCCGCCTGAGGGCATTTAGAGGGTTATGCCATTCAGCACAGGCAGAACAAACAGACTGCATCCCAAAGTTTCATCGCAGAAGGCCGAATTGTGTTCCAAGGGCCTCCTTTGGCTTGTCAGAGAAGAGAGGGATATGTGCTGGGTGATCCGGTGTGGAATTGAGAAGCCTGGAAAAAGGCAGTATGTTCCCCCATTTGAAAGGTAGATAGTGGCGGCCTCAAGGCTGACTGAAAGACAGTGCCGTTACCCGTCTTCTAGTCACTGCTAGGAATGCCTCAGGGAAGCAAGTGAGTTTTCTCCTACGAATCCAGGTGGTCGCCAGTGCCTTGCTAGGAGCTCGTCCCACGGCTTGCCCAAGCTAAAGTGCAAAGTAAACGTGACCCCAGGCCTCAAGGGAAGCACGAGCGTTTCCTATCAGCAAAGTTTGCTGTGCAGCCATCTCCAGGAACCCCGACTCGATCGAGTGCTTTCACTGCTCTCCGGCTCTCCGGAGGCCTCAGAGAGTCGCGTATGAATTCCCTTCTGAGGGAGAGCGTGGGTGCCGTGAGTCCCCTTTGTGTTTTCCGAGCCACACAGCGCAGAACAGGCTGTTGGGGTCAACCCTGTCTATGCAGAGGGAAGGGCAATGAACTGATCCTCGCTTGCCTAGCTTGATTTCGACCGCTGTAAAGCAGCCCCAGGACAACGTTTTGGCCAGGATTACCTTCAGCGTGGCTCTCCCTCTGTGGAGGCCCTCTGAACTGCACTGAAAGAATCCCTGAGCCTACAGAGCCCCCTGGCAACTCTTACCTGTCATCTCTCTATTGTGACGCAAGGTACACTGTAGGCCCAGCCTGACAGAAAGAACAGAAAAACCGCTCAACGAGTGAGACATTTGGACGATCCAAGTCACCTAGGCCTGACTAAGTCATGAAGCGGGTAGTGCTATGCACGGCATGCAAAAGACCCCGGCTGCAACGAAGTGTGATCCTAGAAAGGCCCCGTGTGGCCGAAAGTCTCCAGTCGCCAGTCAGAGAGTGCCGGTAACTGCGCTGTGGGGTCAAGTTGGAAACGGGAGCATGTGCGAGAAGCCCGACTCTCCCCCTTTGGAAAGCAGCTTCGGGGCAGCTTCCAAGCTGCCTGAACACCACACCACCAGGACACTGTTCGCTCCACAGATGCCTCTGAGGAGCAGTGAGCTTTGGCCAAATAAACCGGGTGCTTGCGCTTCCTTCCGGGGAGCTCAGCCCAGAGCATACTGTAGCTAAAGTGCCAACTAAATGTGACCTCTAGTCTCGAGGTAAGGTGCACGTTTTCCCATTCCCAGAGGCAGGGGTGCACCAGTTTCCAGGGAGTCTCAGTCCATGGACGGCTGTAGCTTTAGTAGGCCTCCCAGCGCTCAAGCCTCTCACGGGGGCACTTCTTTCCAAGGAAGTGCACCGTGTACCAGAAGCCTTCTGAGCACAATCAAGGGATACACGGCTCTGGGACCATCCCTCACTAGGCAGGTGAAAGGGCCGGCAACTAATCTGTTCTCTATGGCTAGCGTTCCACAGCTTTGAAACAGCCCCAGGAGCACGCTTCTTGGGCAGGCTTTCTTTCCATGCGGGTCTGCCACGTTGAGGACACCTATGCTGCCCTGGAAGAAATCACCGGGGCTCCAGTCCACTTTGGGGACTCGTGCTCGACGTCTCTCTAAGTGAGGCAGAAAGTAGACTTTAGGTCCAGCCCGAAATAAAGTAGAGATGTACCCTGAGCCTTGCTAGGCAGTTGGAACATGCAAAGTCACCTAGGCCGCCTGAGGGCATTTAGAGGGTTAGGCCATTCAGCACAGGCAGAACAAACAGACTGCATCCCAAAGTTTCATCGCAGAAGGCCGAATTGTGTTCCAAGGGCCTCCTTTGGCTTGTCAGAGAAGAGAGGGATATGTGCTGGGTGATCCGGTGTGGAATTGAGAAGCCTGGAAAAAGGCAGTATGTTCCCCCATTTGAAAGGTAGATAGTGGCGGCCTCAAGGCTGACTGAAAGACAGTGCCGTTACCCGTCTTCTAGTCACTGCTAGGAATGCCTCAGGGAAGCAAGTGAGTTTTCTCCTACGAATCCAGGTGGTCGCCAGTGCCTTGCTAGGAGCTCGTCCCACGGCTTGCCCAAGCTAAAGTGCAAAGTAAACGTGACCCCAGGCCTCAAGGGAAGCACGAGCGTTTCCTATCAGCAAAGTTTGCTGTGCAGCCATCTCCAGGAACCCCGACTCGATAGAGTGCTTTCACTGCTCTCCGGCTCTCCGGAGGCCTCAGAGAGTCGCGTATGAATTCCCTTCTGAGGGAGAGCGTGGGTGCCGTGAGTCCCCTTTGTGTTTTCCGAGCCACACAGCGCAGAACAGGCTGTTGGGGTCAACCCTGTCTATGCAGAGGGAAGGGCAATGAACTGATCCTCGCTTGCCTAGCTTGATTTCGACCGCTGTAAAGCAGCCCCAGGACAACGTTTTTGCCAGTATTACCTTCAGCGTGGCTCTCCCTCTGTGGAGGCCCTCTGAACTGCACTGAAAGAATCCCTGAGCCTACAGAGCCCCCTGGCAACTCTTACCTGTCATCTCTCTATTGTGACGCAAGGTACACTGTAGGCCCAGCCTGACAGAAAGAACAGAAAAACCGCTCAACGAGTGAGACATTTGGACGATCCAAGTCACCTAGGCCTGACTAAGTCATGAAGCGGGTAGTGCTATGCACGGCATGCAAAAGACCCCGGCTGCAACGAAGTGTGATCCTAGAAAGGCCCCGTGTGGCCGAAAGTCTCCAGTCGCCAGTCAGAGAGTGCCGGTAACTGCGCTGTGGGGTCAAGTTGGAAACGGGAGCATGTGCGAGAAGCCCGACTCTCCCCCTTTGGAAAGCAGCTTCGGGGCAGCTTCCAAGCTGCCTGAACACCACACCACCAGGACACTGTTCGCTCCACAGATGCCTCTGAGGAGCAGTGAGCTTTGGCCAAAGAAACCGGGTGCTTGCGCTTCCTTCCGGGGAGCTCAGCCCAGAGCATACTGTAGCTAAAGTGCCAACTAAATGTGACCTCTAGTCTCGAGGTAAGGTGCACGTTTTCCCATTCCCAGAGGCAGGGGTGCACCAGTTTCCAGGGAGTCTCAGTCCATGGACGGCTGTAGCTTTAGTAGGCCTCCCAGCGCTCAAGCCTCTCACGGGGGCACTTCTTTCCAAGGAAGTGCACCGTGTACCAGAAGCCTTCTGAGCACAATCAAGGGATACACGGCTCTGGGACCATCCCTCACTAGGCAGGTGAAAGGGCCGGCAACTAATCTGTTCTCTATGGCTAGCGTTCCACAGCTTTGAAACAGCCCCAGGAGCACGCTTCTTGGGCAGGCTTTCTTTCCATGCGGGTCTGCCACGTTGAGGACACCTATGCTGCCCTGGAAGAAATCACCGGGGCTCCAGTCCACTTTGGGGACTCGTGCTCGACGTCTCTCTAAGTGAGGCAGAAAGTAGACTTTAGGTCCAGCCCGAAATAAAGTAGAGATGTACCCTGAGCCTTGCTAGGCAGTTGGAACATGCAAAGTCACCTAGGCCGCCTGAGGGCATTTAGAGGGTTATGCCATTCAGCACAGGCAGAACAAACAGACTGCATCCCAAAGTTTCATCGCAGAAGGCCGAATTGTGTTCCAAGGGCCTCCTTTGGCTTGTCAGAGAAGAGAGGGATATGTGCTGGGTGATCCGGTGTGGAATTGAGAAGCCTGGAAAAAGGCAGTATGTTCCCCCATTTGAAAGGTAGATAGTGGCGGCCTCAAGGCTGACTGAAAGACAGTGCCGTTACCCGTCTTCTAGTCACTGCTAGGAATGCCTCAGGGAAGCAAGTGAGTTTTCTCCTACGAATCCAGGTGGTCGCCAGTGCCTTGCTAGGAGCTCGTCCCACGGCTTGCCCAAGCTAAAGTGCAAAGTAAACGTGACCCCAGGCCTCAAGGGAAGCACGAGCGTTTCCTATCAGCAAAGTTTGCTGTGCAGCCATCTCCAGGAACCCCGACTCGATAGAGTGCTTTCACTGCTCTCCGGCTCTCCGGAGGCCTCAGAGAGTCGCGTATGAATTCCCTTCTGAGGGAGAGCGTGGGTGCCGTGAGTCCCCTTTGTGTTTTCCGAGCCACACAGCGCAGAACAGGCTGTTGGGGTCAACCCTGTCTATGCAGAGGGAAGGGCAATGAACTGATCCTCGCTTGCCTAGCTTGATTTCGACCGCTGTAAAGCAGCCCCAGGACAACGTTTTGGCCAGGATTACCTTCAGCGTGGCTCTCCCTCTGTGGAGGCCCTCTGAACTGCACTGAAAGAATCCCTGAGCCTACAGAGCCCCCTGGCAACTCTTACCTGTCATCTCTCTATTGTGACGCAAGGTACACTGTAGGCCCAGCCTGACAGAAAGAACAGAAAAACCGCTCAACGAGTGAGACATTTGGACGATCCAAGTCACCTAGGCCTGACTAAGTCATGAAGCGGGTAGTGCTATGCACGGCATGCAGAAGACACCGCCTGCAACGAAGTGTGATCCTAGAAAGGCCCCGTGTGGCCGAAAGTCTCCAGTCGCCAGTCAGAGAGTGCCGGTAACTGCGCTGTGGGGTCAAGTTGGAAACGGGAGCATGTGCGAGAAGCCCGACTCTCCCCCTTTGGAAAGCAGCTTCGGGGCAGCTTCCAAGCTGCCTGAACACCACACCACCAGGACACTGTTCGCTCCACAGATGCCTCTGAGGAGCAGTGAGCTTTGGCCAAAGAAACCGGGTGCTTGCGCTTCCTTCCGGGGAGCTCAGCCCAGAGCATACTGTAGCTAAAGTGCCAACTAAATGTGACCTCTAGTCTCGAGGTAAGGTGCACGTTTTCCCATTCCCAGAGGCAGGGGTGCACCAGTTTCCAGGGAGTCTCAGTCCATGGACGGCTGTAGCTTTAGTAGGCCTCCCAGCGCTCAAGCCTCTCACGGGGGCACTTCTTTCCAAGGAAGTGCACCGTGTACCAGAAGCCTTCTGAGCACAATCAAGGGATACACGGCTCTGGGACCATCCCTCACTAGGCAGGTGAAAGGGCCGGCAACTAATCTGTTCTCTATGGCTAGCGTTCCACAGCTTTGAAACAGCCCCAGGAGCACGCTTCTTGGGCAGGCTTTCTTTCCATGCGGGTCTGCCACGTTGAGGACACCTATGCTGCCCTGGAAGAAATCACCGGGGCTCCAGTCCACTTTGGGGACTCGTGCTCGACGTCTCTCTAAGTGAGGCAGAAAGTAGACTTTAGGTCCAGCCCGAAATAAAGTAGAGATGTACCCTGAGCCTTGCTAGGCAGTTGGAACATGCAAAGTCACCTAGGCCGCCTGAGGGCATTTAGAGGGTTATGCCATTCAGCACAGGCAGAACAAACAGACTGCATCCCAAAGTTTCATCGCAGAAGGCCGAATTGTGTTCCAAGGGCCTCCTTTGGCTTGTCAGAGAAGAGAGGGATATGTGCTGGGTGATCCGGTGTGGAATTGAGAAGCCTGGAAAAAGGCAGTATGTTCCCCCATTTGAAAGGTAGATAGTGGCGGCCTCAAGGCTGACTGAAAGACAGTGCCGTTACCCGTCTTCTAGTCACTGCTAGGAATGCCTCAGGGAAGCAAGTGAGTTTTCTCCTACGAATCCAGGTGGTCGCCAGTGCCTTGCTAGGAGCTCATCCCACGGCTTGCCCAAGCTAAAGTGCAAAGTAAACGTGACCCCAGGCCTCAGGGGAAGCACGAGCGTTTCCTATCAGCAAAGTTTGCTGTGCAGCCATCTCCAGGAACCCCGACTCGATCGAGTGCTTTCACTGCTCTCCGGCTCTCCGGAGGCCTCAGAGAGTCGCGTATGAATTCCTTTCTGAGGGAGAGCGTGGGTGCCGTGAGTCCCCTTTGTGTTTTCCGAGCCACACAGCGCAGAACAGGCTGTTGGGGTCAACCCTGTCTATGCAGAGGGAAGGGCAATGAACTGATCCTCGCTTGCCTAGCTTGATTTCTACCGCTGTAAAGCAGCCCCAGGACAACGTTTTGGCCAGGATTACCTTCAGCGTGGCTCTCCCTCTGTGGAGGCCCTCTGAACTGCACTGAAAGAATCCCTGAGCCTACAGAGCCCCCTGGCAACTCTTACCTGTCATCTCTCTATTGTGACGCAAGGTACACTGTAGGCCCAGCCTGACAGAAAGAACAGAAAAACCGCTCAACGAGTGAGACATTTGGACGATCCAAGTCACCTAGGCCTGACTAAGTCATGAAGCGGGTAGTGCTATGCACGGCATGCAAAAGACCCCGGCTGCAACGAAGTGTGATCCTAGAAAGGCCCCGTGTGGCCGAAAGTCTCCAGTCGCCAGTCAGAGAGTGCCGGTAACTGCGCTGTGGGGTCAAGTTGGAAACGGGAGCATGTGGGAGAAGCCCGACTCTCCCCCTTTGGAAAGCAGCTTCGGGGCAGCTTCCAAGCTGCCTGAACACCACACCACCAGGACACTGTTCGCTCCACAGATGCCTCTGAGGAGCAGTGAGCTTTGGCCAAAGAAACCGGGTGCTTGCGCTTCCTTCCGGGGAGCTCAGCCCAGAGCATACTGTAGCTAAAGTGCCAACTAAATGTGACCTCTAGTCTCGAGGTAAGGTGCACGTTTTCCCATTCCCAGAGGCAGGGGTGCACCAGTTTCCAGGGAGTCTCAGTCCATGGACGGCTGTAGCTTTAGTAGGCCTCCCAGCGCTCAAGCCTCTCACGGGGGCACTTCTTTCCAAGGAAGTGCACCGTGTACCAGAAGCCTTCTGAGCACAATCAAGGGATACACGGCTCTGGGACCATCCCTCACTAGGCAGGTGAAAGGGCCGGCAACTAATCTGTTCTCTATGGCTAGCGTTCCACAGCTTTGAAACAGCCCCAGGAGCACGCTTCTTGGGCAGGCTTTCTTTCCATGCGGGTCTGCCACGTTGAGGACACCTATGCTGCCCTGGAAGAAATCACCGGGGCTCCAGTCCACTTTGGGGACTCGTGCTCGACGTCTCTCTAAGTGAGGCAGAAAGTAGACTTTAGGTCCAGCCCGAAATAAAGTAGAGATGTACCCTGAGCCTTGCTAGGCAGTTGGAACATGCAAAGTCACCTAGGCCGCCTGAGGGCATTTAGAGGGTTAGGCCATTCAGCACAGGCAGAACAAACAGACTGCATCCCAAAGTTTCATCGCAGAAGGCCGAATTGTGTTCCAAGGGCCTCCTTTGGCTTGTCAGAGAAGAGAGGGATATGTGCTGGGTGATCCGGTGTGGAATTGAGAAGCCTGGAAAAAGGCAGTATGTTCCCCCATTTGAAAGGTAGATAGTGGCGGCCTCAAGGCTGACTGAAAGACAGTGCCGTTACCCGTCTTCTAGTCACTGCTAGGAATGCCTCAGGGAAGCAAGTGAGTTTTCTCCTACGAATCCAGGTGGTCGCCAGTGCCTTGCTAGGAGCTCATCCCACGGCTTGCCCAAGCTAAAGTGCAAAGTAAACGTGACCCCAGGCCTCAAGGGAAGCACGAGCGTTTCCTATCAGCAAAGTTTGCTGTGCAGCCATCTCCAGGAACCCCGACTCGATCGAGTGCTTTCACTGCTCTCCGGCTCTCCGGAGGCCTCAGAGAGTCGCGTATGAATTCCCTTCTGAGGGAGAGCGTGGGTGCCGTGAGTCCCCTTTGTGTTTTCCGAGCCACACAGCGCAGAACAGGCTGTTGGGGTCAACCCTGTCTATGCAGAGGGAAGGGCAATGAACTGATCCTCGCTTGCCTAGCTTGATTTCGACCGCTGTAAAGCAGCCCCAGGACAACGTTTTGGCCAGGATTACCTTCAGCGTGGCTCTCCCTCTGTGGAGGCCCTCTGAACTGCACTGAAAGAATCCCTGAGCCTACAGAGCCCCCTGGCAACTCTTACCTGTCATCTCTCTATTGTGACGCAAGGTACACTGTAGGCCCAGCCTGACAGAAAGAACAGAAAAACCGCTCAACGAGTGAGACATTTGGACGATCCAAGTCACCTAGGCCTGACTAAGTCATGAAGCGGGTAGTGCTATGCACGGCATGCAAAAGACCCCGGCTGCAACGAAGTGTGATCCTAGAAAGGCCCCGTGTGGCCGAAAGTCTCCAGTCGCCAGTCAGAGAGTGCCGGTAACTGCGCTGTGGGGTCAAGTTGGAAACGGGAGCATGTGGGAGAAGCCCGACTCTCCCCCTTTGGAAAGCAGCTTCGGGGCAGCTTCCAAGCTGCCTGAACACCACACCACCAGGACACTGTTCGCTCCACAGATGCCTCTGAGGAGCAGTGAGCTTTGGCCAAAGAAACCGGGTGCTTGCGCTTCCTTCCGGGGAGCTCAGCCCAGAGCATACTGTAGCTAAAGTGCCAACTAAATGTGACCTCTAGTCTCGAGGTAAGGTGCACGTTTTCCCATTCCCAGAGGCAGGGGTGCACCAGTTTCCAGGGAGTCTCAGTCCATGGACGGCTGTAGCTTTAGTAGGCCTCCCAGCGCTCAAGCCTCTCACGGGGGCACTTCTTTCCAAGGAAGTGCACCGTGTACCAGAAGCCTTCTGAGCACAATCAAGGGATACACGGCTCTGGGACCATCCCTCACTAGGCAGGTGAAAGGGCCGGCAACTAATCTGTTCTCTATGGCTAGCGTTCCACAGCTTTGAAACAGCCCCAGGAGCACGCTTCTTGGGCAGGCTTTCTTTCCATGCGGGTCTGCCACGTTGAGGACACCTATGCTGCCCTGGAAGAAATCACCGGGGCTCCAGTCCACTTTGGGGACTCGTGCTCGACGTCTCTCTAAGTGAGGCAGAAAGTAGACTTTAGGTCCAGCCCGAAATAAAGTAGAGATGTACCCTGAGCCTTGCTAGGCAGTTGGAACATGCAAAGTCACCTAGGCCGCCTGAGGGCATTTAGAGGGTTAGGCCATTCAGCACAGGCAGAACAAACAGACTGCATCCCAAAGTTTCATCGCAGAAGGCCGAATTGTGTTCCAAGGGCCTCCTTTGGCTTGTCAGAGAAGAGAGGGATATGTGCTGGGTGATCCGGTGTGGAATTGAGAAGCCTGGAAAAAGGCAGTATGTTCCCCCATTTGAAAGGTAGATAGTGGCGGCCTCAAGGCTGACTGAAAGACAGTGCCGTTACCCGTCTTCTAGTCACTGCTAGGAATGCCTCAGGGAAGCAAGTGAGTTTTCTCCTACGAATCCAGGTGGTCGCCAGTGCCTTGCTAGGAGCTCGTCCCACGGCTTGCCCAAGCTAAAGTGCAAAGTAAACGCGACCCCAGGCCTCAAGGGAAGCACGAGCGTTTCCTATCAGCAAAGTTTGCTGTGCAGCCATCTCCAGGAACCCCGACTCGATAGAGTGCTTTCACTGCTCTCCGGCTCTCCGGAGGCCTCAGAGAGTCGCGTATGAATTCCCTTCTGAGGGAGAGCGTGGGTGCCGTGAGTCCCCTTTGTGTTT
Organism: Mesoplodon mirus; assembly: GCF_964341445.2. Lineage (NCBI taxonomy): Eukaryota > Metazoa > Chordata > Mammalia > Artiodactyla > Ziphiidae > Mesoplodon > Mesoplodon mirus. Next base: position 724,973 of record NW_028295594.1, on the reverse strand, counting down.
TCCGAGCCACACAGCGCAGAACAGGCTGTTGGGGTCAACCCTGTCTATGCAGAGGGAAGGGCAATGAACTGATCCTCGCTTGCCTAGCTTGATTTCGACCGCTGTAAAGCAGCCCCAGGACAACGTTTTGGCCAGGATTACCTTCAACGTGGCTCTCCCTCTGTGGAGGCCCTCTGAACTGCACTGAAAGAATCCCTGAGCCTACAGAGCCCCCTGGCAACTCTTACCTGTCATCTCTCTATTGTGACGCAAGGTACACTGTAGGCCCAGCCTGACAGAAAGAACAGAAAAACCGCTCAACGAGTGAGACATTTGGACGATCCAAGTCACCTAGGCCTGACTAAGTCATGAAGCGGGTAGTGCTATGCACGGCATGCAAAAGACCCCGGCTGCAACGAAGTGTGATCCTAGAAAGGCCCCGTGTGGCCGAAAGTCTCCAGTCGCCAGTCAGAGAGTGCCGGTAACTGCGCTGTGGGGTCAAGTTGGAAACGGGAGCATGTGCGAGAAGCCCGACTCTCCCCCTTTGGAAAGCAGCTTCGGGGCAGCTTCCAAGCTGCCTGAACACCACACCACCAGGACACTGTTCGCTCCACAGATGCCTCTGAGGAGCAGTGAGCTTTGGCCAAAGAAACCGGGTGCTTGCGCTTCCTTCCGGGGAGCTCAGCCCAGAGCATACTGTAGCTAAAGTGCCAACTAAATGTGACCTCTAGTCTCGAGGTAAGGTGCACGTTTTCCCATTCCCAGAGGCAGGGGTGCACCAGTTTCCAGGGAGTCTCAGTCCATGGACGGCTGTAGCTTTAGTAGGCCTCCCAGCGCTCAAGCCTCTCACGGGGGCACTTCTTTCCAAGGAAGTGCACCGTGTACCAGAAGCCTTCTGAGCACAATCAAGGGATACACGGCTCTGGGACCATCCCTCACTAGGCAGGTGAAAGGGCCGGCAACTAATCTGTTCTCTATGGCTAGCGTTCCACAGCTTTGAAACAGCCCCAGGAGCACGCTTCTTGGGCAGGCTTTCTTTCCATGCGGGTCTGCCACGTTGAGGACACCTATGCTGCCCTGGAAGAAATCACCGGGGCTCCAGTCCACTTTGGGGACTCGTGCTCGACGTCTCTCTAAGTGAGGCAGAAAGTAGACTTTAGGTCCAGCCCGAAATAAAGTAGAGATGTACCCTGAGCCTTGCTAGGCAGTTGGAACATGCAAAGTCACCTAGGCCGCCTGAGGGCATTTAGAGGGTTAGGCCATTCAGCACAGGCAGAACAAACAGACTGCATCCCAAAGTTTCATCGCAGAAGGCCGAATTGTGTTCCAAGGGCCTCCTTTGGCTTGTCAGAGAAGAGAGGGATATGTGCTGGGTGATCCGGTGTGGAATTGAGAAGCCTGGAAAAAGGCAGTATGTTCCCCCATTTGAAAGGTAGATAGTGGCGGCCTCAAGGCTGACTGAAAGACAGTGCCGTTACCCGTCTTCTAGTCACTGCTAGGAATGCCTCAGGGAAGCAAGTGAGTTTTCTCCTACGAATCCAGGTGGTCGCCAGTGCCTTGCTAGGAGCTCGTCCCACGGCTTGCCCAAGCTAAAGTGCAAAGTAAACGCGACCCCAGGCCTCAAGGGAAGCACGAGCGTTTCCTATCAGCAAAGTTTGCTGTGCAGCCATCTCCAGGAACCCCGACTCGATCGAGTGCTTTCACTGCTCTCCGGCTCTCCGGAGGCCTCAGAGAGTCGCGTATGAATTCCCTTCTGAGGGAGAGCGTGGGTGCCGTGAGTCCCCTTTGTGTTTTCCGAGCCACACAGCGCAGAACAGGCTGTTGGGGTCAACCCTGTCTATGCAGAGGGAAGGGCAATGAACTGATCCTCGCTTGCCTAGCTTGATTTCGACCGCTGTAAAGCAGCCCCAGGACAACGTTTTTGCCAGTATTACCTTCAGCGTGGCTCTCCCTCTGTGGAGGCCCTCTGAACTGCACTGAAAGAATCCCTGAGCCTACAGAGCCCCCTGGCAACTCTTACCTGTCATCTCTCTATTGTGACGCAAGGTACACTGTAGGCCCAGCCTGACAGAAAGAACAGAAAAACCGCTCAACGAGTGAGACATTTGGACGATCCAAGTCACCTAGGCCTGACTAAGTCATGAAGCGGGTAGTGCTATGCACGGCATGCAAAAGACCCCGGCTGCAACGAAGTGTGATCCTAGAAAGGCCCCGTGTGGCCGAAAGTCTCCAGTCGCCAGTCAGAGAGTGCCGGTAACTGCGCTGTGGGGTCAAGTTGGAAACGGGAGCATGTGCGAGAAGCCCGACTCTCCCCCTTTGGAAAGCAGCTTCGGGGCAGCTTCCAAGCTGCCTGAACACCACACCACCAGGACACTGTTCGCTCCACAGATGCCTCTGAGGAGCAGTGAGCTTTGGCCAAAGAAACCGGGTGCTTGCGCTTCCTTCCGGGGAGCTCAGCCCAGAGCATACTGTAGCTAAAGTGCCAACTAAATGTGACCTCTAGTCTCGAGGTAAGGTGCACGTTTTCCCATTCCCAGAGGCAGGGGTGCACCAGTTTCCAGGGAGTCTCAGTCCATGGACGGCTGTAGCTTTAGTAGGCCTCCCAGCGCTCAAGCCTCTCACGGGGGCACTTCTTTCCAAGGAAGTGCACCGTGTACCAGAAGCCTTCTGAGCACAATCAAGGGATACACGGCTCTGGGACCATCCCTCACTAGGCAGGTGAAAGGGCCGGCAACTAATCTGTTCTCTATGGCTAGCGTTCCACAGCTTTGAAACAGCCCCAGGAGCACGCTTCTTGGGCAGGCTTTCTTTCCATGCGGGTCTGCCACGTTGAGGACACCTATGCTGCCCTGGAAGAAATCACCGGGGCTCCAGTCCACTTTGGGGACTCGTGCTCGACGTCTCTCTAAGTGAGGCAGAAAGTAGACTTTAGGTCCAGCCCGAAATAAAGTAGAGATGTACCCTGAGCCTTGCTAGGCAGTTGGAACATGCAAAGTCACCTAGGCCGCCTGAGGGCATTTAGAGGGTTAGGCCATTCAGCACAGGCAGAACAAACAGACTGCATCCCAAAGTTTCATCGCAGAAGGCCGAATTGTGTTCCAAGGGCCTCCTTTGGCTTGTCAGAGAAGAGAGGGATATGTGCTGGGTGATCCGGTGTGGAATTGAGAAGCCTGGAAAAAGGCAGTATGTTCCCCCATTTGAAAGGTAGATAGTGGCGGCCTCAAGGCTGACTGAAAGACAGTGCCGTTACCCGTCTTCTAGTCACTGCTAGGAATGCCTCAGGGAAGCAAGTGAGTTTTCTCCTACGAATCCAGGTGGTCGCCAGTGCCTTGCTAGGAGCTCATCCCACGGCTTGCCCAAGCTAAAGTGCAAAGTAAACGTGACCCCAGGCCTCAGGGGAAGCACGAGCGTTTCCTATCAGCAAAGTTTGCTGTGCAGCCATCTCCAGGAACCCCGACTCGATCGAGTGCTTTCACTGCTCTCCGGCTCTCCGGAGGCCTCAGAGAGTCGCGTATGAATTCCCTTCTGAGGGAGAGCGTGGGTGCCGTGAGTCCCCTTTGTGTTTTCCGAGCCACACAGCGCAGAACAGGCTGTTGGGGTCAACCCTGTCTATGCAGAGGGAAGGGCAATGAACTGATCCTCGCTTGCCTAGCTTGATTTCGACCGCTGTAAAGCAGCCCCAGGACAACGTTTTGGCCAGGATTACCTTCAGCGTGGCTCTCCCTCTGTGGAGGCCCTCTGAACTGCACTGAAAGAATCCCTGAGCCTACAGAGCCCCCTGGCAACTCTTACCTGTCATCTCTCTATTGTGACGCAAGGTACACTGTAGGCCCAGCCTGACAGAAAGAACAGAAAAACCGCTCAACGAGTGAGACATTTGGACGATCCAAGTCACCTAGGCCTGACTAAGTCATGAAGCGGGTAGTGCTATGCACGGCATGCAGAAGACCCCGGCTGCAACGAAGTGTGATCCTAGAAAGGCCCCGTGTGGCCGAAAGTCTCCAGTCGCCAGTCAGAGAGTGCCGGTAACTGCGCTGTGGGGTCAAGTTGGAAACGGGAGCATGTGGGAGAAGCCCGACTCTCCCCCTTTGGAAAGCAGCTTCGGGGCAGCTTCCAAGCTGCCTGAACACCACACCACCAGGACACTGTTCGCTCCACAGATGCCTCTGAGGAGCAGTGAGCTTTGGCCAAAGAAACCGGGTGCTTGCGCTTCCTTCCGGGGAGCTCAGCCCAGAGCATACTGTAGCTAAAGTGCCAACTAAATGTGACCTCTAGTCTCGAGGTAAGGTGCACGTTTTCCCATTCCCAGAGGCAGGGGTGCACCAGTTTCCAGGGAGTCTCAGTCCATGGACGGCTGTAGCTTTAGTAGGCCTCCCAGCGCTCAAGCCTCTCACGGGGGCACTTCTTTCCAAGGAAGTGCACCGTGTACCAGAAGCCTTCTGAGCACAATCAAGGGATACACGGCTCTGGGACCATCCCTCACTAGGCAGGTGAAAGGGCCGGCAACTAATCTGTTCTCTATGGCTAGCGTTCCACAGCTTTGAAACAGCCCCAGGAGCACGCTTCTTGGGCAGGCTTTCTTTCCATGCGGGTCTGCCACGTTGAGGACACCTATGCTGCCCTGGAAGAAATCACCGGGGCTCCAGTCCACTTTGGGGACTCGTGCTCGACGTCTCTCTAAGTGAGGCAGAAAGTAGACTTTAGGTCCAGCCCGAAATAAAGTAGAGATGTACCCTGAGCCTTGCTAGGCAGTTGGAACATGCAAAGTCACCTAGGCCGCCTGAGGGCATTTAGAGGGTTAGGCCATTCAGCACAGGCAGAACAAACAGACTGCATCCCAAAGTTTCATCGCAGAAGGCCGAATTGTGTTCCAAGGGCCTCCTTTGGCTTGTCAGAGAAGAGAGGGATATGTGCTGGGTGATCCGGTGTGGAATTGAGAAGCCTGGAAAAAGGCAGTATGTTCCCCCATTTGAAAGGTAGATAGTGGCGGCCTCAAGGCTGACTGAAAGACAGTGCCGTTACCCGTCTTCTAGTCACTGCTAGGAATGCCTCAGGGAAGCAAGTGAGTTTTCTCCTACGAATCCAGGTGGTCGCCAGTGCCTTGCTAGGAGCTCATCCCACGGCTTGCCCAAGCTAAAGTGCAAAGTAAACGTGACCCCAGGCCTCAGGGGAAGCACGAGCGTTTCCTATCAGCAAAGTTTGCTGTGCAGCCATCTCCAGGAACCCCGACTCGATCGAGTGCTTTCACTGCTCTCCGGCTCTCCGGAGGCCTCAGAGAGTCGCGTATGAATTCCCTTCTGAGGGAGAGCGTGGGTGCCGTGAGTCCCCTTTGTGTTTTCCGAGCCACACAGCGCAGAACAGGCTGTTGGGGTCAACCCTGTCTATGCAGAGGGAAGGGCAATGAACTGATCCTCGCTTGCCTAGCTTGATTTCGACCGCTGTAAAGCAGCCCCAGGACAACGTTTTGGCCAGGATTACCTTCAGCGTGGCTCTCCCTCTGTGGAGGCCCTCTGAACTGCACTGAAAGAATCCCTGAGCCTACAGAGCCCCCTGGCAACTCTTACCTGTCATCTCTCTATTGTGACGCAAGGTACACTGTAGGCCCAGCCTGACAGAAAGAACAGAAAAACCGCTCAACGAGTGAGACATTTGGACGATCCAAGTCACCTAGGCCTGACTAAGTCATGAAGCGGGTAGTGCTATGCACGGCATGCAAAAGACCCCGGCTGCAACGAAGTGTGATCCTAGAAAGGCCCCGTGTGGCCGAAAGTCTCCAGTCGCCAGTCAGAGAGTGCCGGTAACTGCGCTGTGGGGTCAAGTTGGAAACGGGAGCATGTGGGAGAAGCCCGACTCTCCCCCTTTGGAAAGCAGCTTCGGGGCAGCTTCCAAGCTGCCTGAACACCACACCACCAGGACACTGTTCGCTCCACAGATGCCTCTGAGGAGCAGTGAGCTTTGGCCAAAGAAACCGGGTGCTTGCGCTTCCTTCCGGGGAGCTCAGCCCAGAGCATACTGTAGCTAAAGTGCCAACTAAATGTGACCTCTAGTCTCGAGGTAAGGTGCACGTTTTCCCATTCCCAGAGGCAGGGGTGCACCAGTTTCCAGGGAGTCTCAGTCCATGGACGGCTGTAGCTTTAGTAGGCCTCCCAGCGCTCAAGCCTCTCACGGGGGCACTTCTTTCCAAGGAAGTGCACCGTGTACCAGAAGCCTTCTGAGCACAATCAAGGGATACACGGCTCTGGGACCATCCCTCACTAGGCAGGTGAAAGGGCCGGCAACTAATCTGTTCTCTATGGCTAGCGTTCCACAGCTTTGAAACAGCCCCAGGAGCACGCTTCTTGGGCAGGCTTTCTTTCCATGCGGGTCTGCCACGTTGAGGACACCTATGCTGCCCTGGAAGAAATCACCGGGGCTCCAGTCCACTTTGGGGACTCGTGCTCGACGTCTCTCTAAGTGAGGCAGAAAGTAGACTTTAGGTCCAGCCCGAAATAAAGTAGAGATGTACCCTGAGCCTTGCTAGGCAGTTGGAACATGCAAAGTCACCTAGGCCGCCTGAGGGCATTTAGAGGGTTAGGCCATTCAGCACAGGCAGAACAAACAGACTGCATCCCAAAGTTTCATCGCAGAAGGCCGAATTGTGTTCCAAGGGCCTCCTTTGGCTTGTCAGAGAAGAGAGGGATATGTGCTGGGTGATCCGGTGTGGAATTGAGAAGCCTGGAAAAAGGCAGTATGTTCCCCCATTTGAAAGGTAGATAGTGGCGGCCTCAAGGCTGACTGAAAGACAGTGCCGTTACCCGTCTTCTAGTCACTGCTAGGAATGCCTCAGGGAAGCAAGTGAGTTTTCTCCTACGAATCCAGGTGGTCGCCAGTGCCTTGCTAGGAGCTCATCCCACGGCTTGCCCAAGCTAAAGTGCAAAGTAAACGCGACCCCAGGCCTCAAGGGAAGCACGAGCGTTTCCTATCAGCAAAGTTTGCTGTGCAGCCATCTCCAGGAACCCCGACTCGATCGAGTGCTTTCACTGCTCTCCGGCTCTCCGGAGGCCTCAGAGAGTCGCGTATGAATTCCCTTCTGAGGGAGAGCGTGGGTGCCGTGAGTCCCCTTTGTGTTTTCCGAGCCACACAGCGCAGAACAGGCTGTTGGGGTCAACCCTGTCTATGCAGAGGGAAGGGCAATGAACTGATCCTCGCTTGCCTAGCTTGATTTCGACCGCTGTAAAGCAGCCCCAGGACAACGTTTTGGCCAGGATTACCTTCAGCGTGGCTCTCCCTCTGTGGAGGCCCTCTGAACTGCACTGAAAGAATCCCTGAGCCTACAGAGCCCCCTGGCAACTCTTACCTGTCATCTCTCTATTGTGACGCAAGGTACACTGTAGGCCCAGCCTGACAGAAAGAACAGAAAAACCGCTCAACGAGTGAGACATTTGGACGATCCAAGTCACCTAGGCCTGACTAAGTCATGAAGCGGGTAGTGCTATGCACGGCATGCAAAAGACCCCGGCTGCAACGAAGTGTGATCCTAGAAAGGCCCCGTGTGGCCGAAAGTCTCCAGTCGCCAGTCAGAGAGTGCCGGTAACTGCGCTGTGGGGTCAAGTTGGAAACGGGAGCATGTGGGAGAAGCCCGACTCTCCCCCTTTGGAAAGCAGCTTCGGGGCAGCTTCCAAGCTGCCTGAACACCACACCACCAGGACACTGTTCGCTCCACAGATGCCTCTGAGGAGCAGTGAGCTTTGGCCAAAGAAACCGGGTGCTTGCGCTTCCTTCCGGGGAGCTCAGCCCAGAGCATACTGTAGCTAAAGTGCCAACTAAATGTGACCTCTAGTCTCGAGGTAAGGTGCACGTTTTCCCATTCCCAGAGGCAGGGGTGCACCAGTTTCCAGGGAGTCTCAGTCCATGGACGGCTGTAGCTTTAGTAGGCCTCCCAGCGCTCAAGCCTCTCACGGGGGCACTTCTTTCCAAGGAAGTGCACCGTGTACCAGAAGCCTTCTGAGCACAATCAAGGGATACACGGCTCTGGGACCATCCCTCACTAGGCAGGTGAAAGGGCCGGCAACTAATCTGTTCTCTATGGCTAGCGTTCCACAGCTTTGAAACAGCCCCAGGAGCACGCTTCTTGGGCAGGCTTTCTTTCCATGCGGGTCTGCCACGTTGAGGACACCTATGCTGCCCTGGAAGAAATCACCGGGGCTCCAGTCCACTTTGGGGACTCGTGCTCGACGTCTCTCTAAGTGAGGCAGAAAGTAGACTTTAGGTCCAGCCCGAAATAAAGTAGAGATGTACCCTGAGCCTTGCTAGGCAGTTGGAACATGCAAAGTCACCTAGGCCGCCTGAGGGCATTTAGAGGGTTATGCCATTCAGCACAGGCAGAACAAACAGACTGCATCCCAAAGTTTCATCGCAGAAGGCCGAATTGTGTTCCAAGGGCCTCCTTTGGCTTGTCAGAGAAGAGAGGGATATGTGCTGGGTGATCCGGTGTGGAATTGAGAAGCCTGGAAAAAGGCAGTATGTTCCCCCATTTGAAAGGTAGATAGTGGCGGCCTCAAGGCTGACTGAAAGACAGTGCCGTTACCCGTCTTCTAGTCACTGCTAGGAATGCCTCAGGGAAGCAAGTGAGTTTTCTCCTACGAATCCAGGTGGTCGCCAGTGCCTTGCTAGGAGCTCGTCCCACGGCTTGCCCAAGCTAAAGTGCAAAGTAAACGCGACCCCAGGCCTCAAGGGAAGCACGAGCGTTTCCTATCAGCAAAGTTTGCTGTGCAGCCATCTCCAGGAACCCCGACTCGATCGAGTGCTTTCACTGCTCTCCGGCTCTCCGGAGGCCTCAGAGAGTCGCGTATGAATTCCCTTCTGAGGGAGAGCGTGGGTGCCGTGAGTCCCCTTTGTGTTTTCCGAGCCACACAGCGCAGAACAGGCTGTTGGGGTCAACCCTGTCTATGCAGAGGGAAGGGCAATGAACTGATCCTCGCTTGCCTAGCTTGATTTCGACCGCTGTAAAGCAGCCCCAGGACAACGTTTTGGCCAGGATTACCTTCAGCGTGGCTCTCCCTCTGTGGAGGCCCTCTGAACTGCACTGAAAGAATCCCTGAGCCTACAGAGCCCCCTGGCAACTCTTACCTGTCATCTCTCTATTGTGACGCAAGGTACACTGTAGGCCCAGCCTGACAGAAAGAACAGAAAAACCGCTCAACGAGTGAGACATTTGGACGATCCAAGTCACCTAGGCCTGACTAAGTCATGAAGCGGGTAGTGCTATGCACGGCATGCAAAAGACCCCGGCTGCAACGAAGTGTGATCCTAGAAAGGCCCCGTGTGGCCGAAAGTCTCCAGTCGCCAGTCAGAGAGTGCCGGTAACTGCGCTGTGGGGTCAAGTTGGAAACGGGAGCATGTGGGAGAAGCCCGACTCTCCCCCTTTGGAAAGCAGCTTCGGGGCAGCTTCCAAGCTGCCTGAACACCACACCACCAGGACACTGTTCGCTCCACAGATGCCTCTGAGGAGCAGTGAGCTTTGGCCAAAGAAACCGGGTGCTTGCGCTTCCTTCCGGGGAGCTCAGCCCAGAGCATACTGTAGCTAAAGTGCCAACTAAATGTGACCTCTAGTCTCGAGGTAAGGTGCACGTTTTCCCATTCCCAGAGGCAGGGGTGCACCAGTTTCCAGGGAGTCTCAGTCCATGGACGGCTGTAGCTTTAGTAGGCCTCCCAGCGCTCAAGCCTCTCACGGGGGCACTTCTTTCCAAGGAAGTGCACCGTGTACCAGAAGCCTTCTGAGCACAATCAAGGGATACACGGCTCTGGGACCATCCCTCACTAGGCAGGTGAAAGGGCCGGCAACTAATCTGTTCTCTATGGCTAGCGTTCCACAGCTTTGAAACAGCCCCAGGAGCACGCTTCTTGGGCAGGCTTTCTTTCCATGCGGGTCTGCCACGTTGAGGACACCTATGCTGCCCTGGAAGAAATCACCGGGGCTCCAGTCCACTTTGGGGACTCGTGCTCGACGTCTCTCTAAGTGAGGCAGAAAGTAGACTTTAGGTCCAGCCCGAAATAAAGTAGAGATGTACCCTGAGCCTTGCTAGGCAGTTGGAACATGCAAAGTCACCTAGGCCGCCTGAGGGCATTTAGAGGGTTAGGCCATTCAGCACAGGCAGAACAAACAGACTGCATCCCAAAGTTTCATCGCAGAAGGCCGAATTGTGTTCCAAGGGCCTCCTTTGGCTTGTCAGAGAAGAGAGGGATATGTGCTGGGTGATCCGGTGTGGAATTGAGAAGCCTGGAAAAAGGCAGTATGTTCCCCCATTTGAAAGGTAGATAGTGGCGGCCTCAAGGCTGACTGAAAGACAGTGCCGTTACCCGTCTTCTAGTCACTGCTAGGAATGCCTCAGGGAAGCAAGTGAGTTTTCTCCTACGAATCCAGGTGGTCGCCAGTGCCTTGCTAGGAGCTCGTCCCACGGCTTGCCCAAGCTAAAGTGCAAAGTAAACGCGACCCCAGGCCTCAAGGGAAGCACGAGCGTTTCCTATCAGCAAAGTTTGCTGTGCAGCCATCTCCAGGAACCCCGACTCGATCGAGTGCTTTCACTGCTCTCCGGCTCTCCGGAGGCCTCAGAGAGTCGCGTATGAATTCCCTTCTGAGGGAGAGCGTGGGTGCCGTGAGTCCCCTTTGTGTTTTCCGAGCCACACAGCGCAGAACAGGCTGTTGGGGTCAACCCTGTCTATGCAGAGGGAAGGGCAATGAACTGATCCTCGCTTGCCTAGCTTGATTTCGACCGCTGTAAAGCAGCCCCAGGACAACGTTTTGGCCAGGATTACCTTCAGCGTGGCTCGCCCTCTGTGGAGGCCCTCTGAACTGCACTGAAAGAATCCCTGAGCCTACAGAGCCCCCTGGCAACTCTTACCTGTCATCTCTCTATTGTGACGCAAGGTACACTGTAGGCCCAGCCTGACAGAAAGAACAGAAAAACCGCTCAACGAGTGAGACATTTGGACGATCCAAGTCACCTAGGCCTGACTAAGTCATGAAGCGGGTAGTGCTATGCACGGCATGCAAAAGACCCCGGCTGCAACGAAGTGTGATCCTAGAAAGGCCCCGTGTGGCCGAAAGTCTCCAGTCGCCAGTCAGAGAGTGCCGGTAACTGCGCTGTGGGGTCAAGTTGGAAACGGGAGCATGTGCGAGAAGCCCGACTCTCCCCCTTTGGAAAGCAGCTTCGGGGCAGCTTCCAAGCTGCCTGAACACCACACCACCAGGACACTGTTCGCTCCACAGATGCCTCTGAGGAGCAGTGAGCTTTGGCCAAAGAAACCGGGTGCTTGCGCTTCCTTCCGGGGAGCTCAGCCCAGAGCATACTGTAGCTAAAGTGCCAACTAAATGTGACCTCTAGTCTCGAGGTAAGGTGCACGTTTTCCCATTCCCAGAGGCAGGGGTGCACCAGTTTCCAGGGAGTCTCAGTCCATGGACGGCTGTAGCTTTAGTAGGCCTCCCAGCGCTCAAGCCTCTCACGGGGGCACTTCTTTCCAAGGAAGTGCACCGTGTACCAGAAGCCTTCTGAGCACAATCAAGGGATACACGGCTCTGGGACCATCCCTCACTAGGCAGGTGAAAGGGCCGGCAACTAATCTGTTCTCTATGGCTAGCGTTCCACAGCTTTGAAACAGCCCCAGGAGCACGCTTCTTGGGCAGGCTTTCTTTCCATGCGGGTCTGCCACGTTGAGGACACCTATGCTGCCCTGGAAGAAATCACCGGGGCTCCAGTCCACTTTGGGGACTCGTGCTCGACGTCTCTCTAAGTGAGGCAGAAAGTAGACTTTAGGTCCAGCCCGAAATAAAGTAGAGATGTACCCTGAGCCTTGCTAGGCAGTTGGAACATGCAAAGTCACCTAGGCCGCCTGAGGGCATTTAGAGGGTTAGGCCATTCAGCACAGGCAGAACAAACAGACTGCATCCCAAAGTTTCATCGCAGAAGGCCGAATTGTGTTCCAAGGGCCTCCTTTGGCTTGTCAGAGAAGAGAGGGATATGTGCTGGGTGATCCGGTGTGGAATTGAGAAGCCTGGAAAAAGGCAGTATGTTCCCCCATTTGAAAGGTAGATAGTGGCGGCCTCAAGGCTGACTGAAAGACAGTGCCGTTACCCGTCTTCTAGTCACTGCTAGGAATGCCTCAGGGAAGCAAGTGAGTTTTCTCCTACGAATCCAGGTGGTCGCCAGTGCCTTGCTAGGAGCTCGTCCCACGGCTTGCCCAAGCTAAAGTGCAAAGTAAACGTGACCCCAGGCCTCAAGGGAAGCACGAGCGTTTCCTATCAGCAAAGTTTGCTGTGCAGCCATCTCCAGGAACCCCGACTCGATCGAGTGCTTTCACTGCTCTCCGGCTCTCCGGAGGCCTCAGAGAGTCGCGTATGAATTCCCTTCTGAGGGAGAGCGTGGGTGCCGTGAGTCCCCTTTGTGTTTTCCGAGCCACACAGCGCAGAACAGGCTGTTGGGGTCAACCCTGTCTATGCAGAGGGAAGGGCAATGAACTGATCCTCGCTTGCCTAGCTTGATTTCGACCGCTGTAAAGCAGCCCCAGGACAACGTTTTGGCCAGGATTACCTTCAGCGTGGCTCTCCCTCTGTGGAGGCCCTCTGAACTGCACTGAAAGAATCCCTGAGCCTACAGAGCCCCCTGGCAACTCTTACCTGTCATCTCTCTATTGTGACGCAAGGTACACTGTAGGCCCAGCCTGACAGAAAGAACAGAAAAACCGCTCAACGAGTGAGACATTTGGACGATCCAAGTCACCTAGGCCTGACTAAGTCATGAAGCGGGTAGTGCTATGCACGGCATGCAGAAGACACCGCCTGCAACGAAGTGTGATCCTAGAAAGGCCCCGTGTGGCCGAAAGTCTCCAGTCGCCAGTCAGAGAGTGCCGGTAACTGCGCTGTGGGGTCAAGTTGGAAACGGGAGCATGTGCGAGAAGCCCGACTCTCCCCCTTTGGAAAGCAGCTTCGGGGCAGCTTCCAAGCTGCCTGAACACCACACCACCAGGACACTGTTCGCTCCACAGATGCCTCTGAGGAGCAGTGAGCTTTGGCCAAAGAAACCGGGTGCTTGCGCTTCCTTCCGGGGAGCTCAGCCCAGAGCATACTGTAGCTAAAGTGCCAACTAAATGTGACCTCTAGTCTCGAGGTAAGGTGCACGTTTTCCCATTCCCAGAGGCAGGGGTGCACCAGTTTCCAGGGAGTCTCAGTCCATGGACGGCTGTAGCTTTAGTAGGCCTCCCAGCGCTCAAGCCTCTCACGGGGGCACTTCTTTCCAAGGAAGTGCACCGTGTACCAGAAGCCTTCTGAGCACAATCAAGGGATACACGGCTCTGGGACCATCCCTCACTAGGCAGGTGAAAGGGCCGGCAACTAATCTGTTCTCTATGGCTAGCGTTCCACAGCTTTGAAACAGCCCCAGGAGCACGCTTCTTGGGCAGGCTTTCTTTCCATGCGGGTCTGCCACGTTGAGGACACCTATGCTGCCCTGGAAGAAATCACCGGGGCTCCAATCCACTTTGGGGACTCGTGCTCGACGTCTCTCTAAGTGAGGCAGAAAGTAGACTTTAGGTCCAGCCCGAAATAAAGTAGAGATGTACCCTGAGCCTTGCTAGGCAGTTGGAACATGCAAAGTCACCTAGGCCGCCTGAGGGCATTTAGAGGGTTAGGCCATTCAGCACAGGCAGAACAAACAGACTGCATCCCAAAGTTTCATCGCAGAAGGCCGAATTGTGTTCCAAGGGCCTCCTTTGGCTTGTCAGAGAAGAGAGGGATATGTGCTGGGTGATCCGGTGTGGAATTGAGAAGCCTGGAAAAAGGCAGTATGTTCCCCCATTTGAAAGGTAGATAGTGGCGGCCTCAAGGCTGACTGAAAGACAGTGCCGTTACCCGTCTTCTAGTCACTGCTAGGAATGCCTCAGGGAAGCAAGTGAGTTTTCTCCTACGAATCCAGGTGGTCGCCAGTGCCTTGCTAGGAGCTCGTCCCACGGCTTGCCCAAGCTAAAGTGCAAAGTAAACGTGACCCCAGGCCTCAAGGGAAGCACGAGCGTTTCCTATCAGCAAAGTTCGCTGTGCAGCCATCTCCAGGAACCCCGACTCGATAGAGTGCTTTCACTGCTCTCCGGCTCTCCGGAGGCCTCAGAGAGTCGCGTATGAATTCCCTTCTGAGGGAGAGCGTGGGTGCCGTGAGTCCCCTTTGTGTTTTCCGAGCCACACAGCGCAGAACAGGCTGTTGGGGTCAACCCTGTCTATGCAGAGGGAAGGGCAATGAACTGATCCTCGCTTGCCTAGCTTGATTTCGACCGCTGTAAAGCAGCCCCAGGACAACGTTTTGGCCAGGATTACCTTCAGCGTGGCTCGCCCTCTGTGGAGGCCCTCTGAACTGCACTGAAAGAATCCCTGAGCCTACAGAGCCCCCTGGCAACTCTTACCTGTCATCTCTCTATTGTGACGCAAGGTACACTGTAGGCCCAGCCTGACAGAAAGAACAGAAAAACCGCTCAACGAGTGAGACATTTGGACGATCCAAGTCACCTAGGCCTGACTAAGTCATGAAGCGGGTAGTGCTATGCACGGCATGCAAAAGACCCCGGCTGCAACGAAGTGTGATCCTAGAAAGGCCCCGTGTGGCCGAAAGTCTCCAGTCGCCAGTCAGAGAGTGCCGGTAACTGCGCTGTGGGGTCAAGTTGGAAACGGGAGCATGTGGGAGAAGCCCGACTCTCCCCCTTTGGAAAGCAGCTTCGGGGCAGCTTCCAAGCTGCCTGAACACCACACCACCAGGACACTGTTCGCTCCACAGATGCCTCTGAGGAGCAGTGAGCTTTGGCCAAAGAAACCGGGTGCTTGCGCTTCCTTCCGGGGAGCTCAGCCCAGAGCATACTGTAGCTAAAGTGCCAACTAAATGTGACCTCTAGTCTCGAGGTAAGGTGCACGTTTTCCCATTCCCAGAGGCAGGGGTGCACCAGTTTCCAGGGAGTCTCAGTCCATGGACGGCTGTAGCTTTAGTAGGCCTCCCAGCGCTCAAGCCTCTCACGGGGGCACTTCTTTCCAAGGAAGTGCACCGTGTACCAGAAGCCTTCTGAGCACAATCAAGGGATACACGGCTCTGGGACCATCCCTCACTAGGCAGGTGAAAGGGCCGGCAACTAATCTGTTCTCTATGGCTAGCGTTCCACAGCTTTGAAACAGCCCCAGGAGCACGCTTCTTGGGCAGGCTTTCTTTCCATGCGGGTCTGCCACGTTGAGGACACCTATGCTGCCCTGGAAGAAATCACCGGGGCTCCAATCCACTTTGGGGACTCGTGCTCGACGTCTCTCTAAGTGAGGCAGAAAGTAGACTTTAGGTCCAGCCCGAAATAAAGTAGAGATGTACCCTGAGCCTTGCTAGGCAGTTGGAACATGCAAAGTCACCTAGGCCGCCTGAGGGCATTTAGAGGGTTAGGCCATTCAGCACAGGCAGAACAAACAGACTGCATCCCAAAGTTTCATCGCAGAAGGCCGAATTGTGTTCCAAGGGCCTCCTTTGGCTTGTCAGAGAAGAGAGGGATATGTGCTGGGTGATCCGGTGTGGAATTGAGAAGCCTGGAAAAAGGCAGTATGTTCCCCCATTTGAAAGGTAGATAGTGGCGGCCTCAAGGCTGACTGAAAGACAGTGCCGTTACCCGTCTTCTAGTCACTGCTAGGAATGCCTCAGGGAAGCAAGTGAGTTTTCTCCTACGAATCCAGGTGGTCGCCAGTGCCTTGCTAGGAGCTCGTCCCACGGCTTGCCCAAGCTAAAGTGCAAAGTAAACGTGACCCCAGGCCTCAAGGGAAGCACGAGCGTTTCCTATCAGCAAAGTTTGCTGTGCAGCCATCTCCAGGAACCCCGACTCGATCGAGTGCTTTCACTGCTCTCCGGCTCTCCGGAGGCCTCAGAGAGTCGCGTATGAATTCCCTTCTGAGGGAGAGCGTGGGTGCCGTGAGTCCCCTTTGTGTTTTCCGAGCCACACAGCGCAGAACAGGCTGTTGGGGTCAACCCTGTCTATGCAGAGGGAAGGGCAATGAACTGATCCTCGCTTGCCTAGCTTGATTTCGACCGCTGTAAAGCAGCCCCAGGACAACGTTTTGGCCAGGATTACCTTCAGCGTGGCTCTCCCTCTGTGGAGGCCCTCTGAACTGCACTGAAAGAATCCCTGAGCCTACAGAGCCCCCTGGCAACTCTTACCTGTCATCTCTCTATTGTGACGCAAGGTACACTGTAGGCCCAGCCTGACAGAAAGAACAGAAAAACCGCTCAACGAGTGAGACATTTGGACGATCCAAGTCACCTAGGCCTGACTAAGTCATGAAGCGGGTAGTGCTATGCACGGCATGCAAAAGACCCCGGCTGCAACGAAGTGTGATCCTAGAAAGGCCCCGTGTGGCCGAAAGTCTCCAGTCGCCAGTCAGAGAGTGCCGGTAACTGCGCTGTGGGGTCAAGTTGGAAACGGGAGCATGTGGGAGAAGCCCGACTCTCCCCCTTTGGAAAGCAGCTTCGGGGCAGCTTCCAAGCTGCCTGAACACCACACCACCAGGACACTGTTCGCTCCACAGATGCCTCTGAGGAGCAGTGAGCTTTGGCCAAAGAAACCGGGTGCTTGCGCTTCCTTCCGGGGAGCTCAGCCCAGAGCATACTGTAGCTAAAGTGCCAACTAAATGTGACCTCTAGTCTCGAGGTAAGGTGCACGTTTTCCCATTCCCAGAGGCAGGGGTGCACCAGTTTCCAGGGAGTCTCAGTCCATGGACGGCTGTAGCTTTAGTAGGCCTCCCAGCGCTCAAGCCTCTCACGGGGGCACTTCTTTCCAAGGAAGTGCACCGTGTACCAGAAGCCTTCTGAGCACAATCAAGGGATACACGGCTCTGGGACCATCCCTCACTAGGCAGGTGAAAGGGCCGGCAACTAATCTGTTCTCTATGGCTAGCGTTCCACAGCTTTGAAACAGCCCCAGGAGCACGCTTCTTGGGCAGGCTTTCTTTCCATGCGGGTCTGCCACGTTGAGGACACCTATGCTGCCCTGGAAGAAATCACCGGGGCTCCAATCCACTTTGGGGACTCGTGCTCGACGTCTCTCTAAGTGAGGCAGAAAGTAGACTTTAGGTCCAGCCCGAAATAAAGTAGAGATGTACCCTGAGCCTTGCTAGGCAGTTGGAACATGCAAAGTCACCTAGGCCGCCTGAGGGCATTTAGAGGGTTAGGCCATTCAGCACAGGCAGAACAAACAGACTGCATCCCAAAGTTTCATCGCAGAAGGCCGAATTGTGTTCCAAGGGCCTCCTTTGGCTTGTCAGAGAAGAGAGGGATATGTGCTGGGTGATCCGGTGTGGAATTGAGAAGCCTGGAAAAAGGCAGTATGTTCCCCCATTTGAAAGGTAGATAGTGGCGGCCTCAAGGCTGACTGAAAGACAGTGCCGTTACCCGTCTTCTAGTCACTGCTAGGAATGCCTCAGGGAAGCAAGTGAGTTTTCTCCTACGAATCCAGGTGGTCGCCAGTGCCTTGCTAGGAGCTCGTCCCACGGCTTGCCCAAGCTAAAGTGCAAAGTAAACGCGACCCCAGGCCTCAAGGGAAGCACGAGCGTTTCCTATCAGCAAAGTTCGCTGTGCAGCCATCTCCAGGAACCCCGACTCGATAGAGTGCTTTCACTGCTCTCCGGCTCTCCGGAGGCCTCAGAGAGTCGCGTATGAATTCCCTTCTGAGGGAGAGCGTGGGTGCCGTGAGTCCCCTTTGTGTTTTCCGAGCCACACAGCGCAGAACAGGCTGTTGGGGTCAACCCTGTCTATGCAGAGGGAAGGGCAATGAACTGATCCTCGCTTGCCTAGCTTGATTTCGACCGCTGTAAAGCAGCCCCAGGACAACGTTTTTGCCAGTATTACCTTCAGCGTGGCTCTCCCTCTGTGGAGGCCCTCTGAACTGCACTGAAAGAATCCCTGAGCCTACAGAGCCCCCTGGCAACTCTTACCTGTCATCTCTCTATTGTGACGCAAGGTACACTGTAGGCCCAGCCTGACAGAAAGAACAGAAAAACCGCTCAACGAGTGAGACATTTGGACGATCCAAGTCACCTAGGCCTGACTAAGTCATGAAGCGGGTAGTGCTATGCACGGCATGCAAAAGACCCCGGCTGCAACGAAGTGTGATCCTAGAAAGGCCCCGTGTGGCCGAAAGTCTCCAGTCGCCAGTCAGAGAGTGCCGGTAACTGCGCTGTGGGGTCAAGTTGGAAACGGGAGCATGTGGGAGAAGCCCGACTCTCCCCCTTTGGAAAGCAGCTTCGGGGCAGCTTCCAAGCTGCCTGAACACCACACCACCAGGACACTGTTCGCTCCACAGATGCCTCTGAGGAGCAGTGAGCTTTGGCCAAAGAAACCGGGTGCTTGCGCTTCCTTCCGGGGAGCTCAGCCCAGAGCATACTGTAGCTAAAGTGCCAACTAAATGTGACCTCTAGTCTCGAGGTAAGGTGCACGTTTTCCCATTCCCAGAGGCAGGGGTGCACCAGTTTCCAGGGAGTCTCAGTCCATGGACGGCTGTAGCTTTAGTAGGCCTCCCAGCGCTCAAGCCTCTCACGGGGGCACTTCTTTCCAAGGAAGTGCACCGTGTACCAGAAGCCTTCTGAGCACAATCAAGGGATACACGGCTCTGGGACCATCCCTCACTAGGCAGGTGAAAGGGCCGGCAACTAATCTGTTCTCTATGGCTAGCGTTCCACAGCTTTGAAACAGCCCCAGGAGCACGCTTCTTGGGCAGGCTTTCTTTCCATGCGGGTCTGCCACGTTGAGGACACCTATGCTGCCCTGGAAGAAATCACCGGGGCTCCAATCCACTTTGGGGACTCGTGCTCGACGTCTCTCTAAGTGAGGCAGAAAGTAGACTTTAGGTCCAGCCCGAAATAAAGTAGAGATGTACCCTGAGCCTTGCTAGGCAGTTGGAACATGCAAAGTCACCTAGGCCGCCTGAGGGCATTTAGAGGATTAAGCCATTCAGCACAGGCAGAACAAACAGACTGCATCCCAAAGTTTCATCGCAGAAGGCCGAATTGTGTTCCAAGGGCCTCCTTTGGCTTGTCAGAGAAGAGAGGGATATGTGCTGGGTGATCCGGTGTGGAATTGAGAAGCCTGGAAAAAGGCAGTATGTTCCCCCATTTGAAAGGTAGATAGTGGCGGCCTCAAGGCTGACTGAAAGACAGTGCCGTTACCCGTCTTCTAGTCACTGCTAGGAATGCCTCAGGGAAGCAAGTGAGTTTTCTCCTACGAATCCAGGTGGTCGCCAGTGCCTTGCTAGGAGCTCGTCCCACGGCTTGCCCAAGCTAAAGTGCAAAGTAAACGTGACCCCAGGCCTCAAGGGAAGCACGAGCGTTTCCTATCAGCAAAGTTTGCTGTGCAGCCATCTCCAGGAACCCCGACTCGATAGAGTGCTTTCACTGCTCTCCGGCTCTCCGGAGGCCTCAGAGAGTCGCGTATGAATTCCCTTCTGAGGGAGAGCGTGGGTGCCGTGAGTCCCCTTTGTGTTTTCCGAGCCACACAGCGCAGAACAGGCTGTTGGGGTCAACCCTGTCTATGCAGAGGGAAGGGCAATGAACTGATCCTCGCTTGCCTAGCTTGATTTCGACCGCTGTAAAGCAGCCCCAGGACAACGTTTTGGCCAGGATTACCTTCAGCGTGGCTCGCCCTCTGTGGAGGCCCTCTGAACTGCACTGAAAGAATCCCTGAGCCTACAGAGCCCCCTGGCAACTCTTACCTGTCATCTCTCTATTGTGACGCAAGGTACACTGTAGGCCCAGCCTGACAGAAAGAACAGAAAAACCGCTCAACGAGTGAGACATTTGGACGATCCAAGTCACCTAGGCCTGACTAAGTCATGAAGCGGGTAGTGCTATGCACGGCATGCAAAAGACACCGCCTGCAACGAAGTGTGATCCTAGTAAGGCCCCGTGTGGCCGAAAGTCTCCAGTCGCCAGTCAGAGAGTGCCGGTAACTGCGCTGTGGGGTCAAGTTGGAAACGGGAGCATGTGGGAGAAGCCCGACTCTCCCCCTTTGGAAAGCAGCTTCGGGGCAGCTTCCAAGCTGCCTGAACACCACACCACCAGGACACTGTTCGCTCCACAGATGCCTCTGAGGAGCAGTGAGCTTTGGCCAAAGAAACCGGGTGCTTGCGCTTCCTTCCGGGGAGCTCAGCCCAGAGCATACTGTAGCTAAAGTGCCAACTAAATGTGACCTCTAGTCTCGAGGTAAGGTGCACGTTTTCCCATTCCCAGAGGCAGGGGTGCACCAGTTTCCAGGGAGTCTCAGTCCATGGACGGCTGTAGCTTTAGTAGGCCTCCCAGCGCTCAAGCCTCTCACGGGGGCACTTCTTTCCAAGGAAGTGCACCGTGTACCAGAAGCCTTCTGAGCACAATCAAGGGATACACGGCTCTGGGACCATCCCTCACTAGGCAGGTGAAAGGGCCGGCAACTAATCTGTTCTCTATGGCTAGCGTTCCACAGCTTTGAAACAGCCCCAGGAGCACGCTTCTTGGGCAGGCTTTCTTTCCATGCGGGTCTGCCACGTTGAGGACACCTATGCTGCCCTGGAAGAAATCACCGGGGCTCCAATCCACTTTGGGGACTCGTGCTCGACGTCTCTCTAAGTGAGGCAGAAAGTAGACTTTAGGTCCAGCCCGAAATAAAGTAGAGATGTACCCTGAGCCTTGCTAGGCAGTTGGAACATGCAAAGTCACCTAGGCCGCCTGAGGGCATTTAGAGGGTTAGGCCATTCAGCACAGGCAGAACAAACAGACTGCATCCCAAAGTTTCATCGCAGAAGGCCGAATTGTGTTCCAAGGGCCTCCTTTGGCTTGTCAGAGAAGAGAGGGATATGTGCTGGGTGATCCGGTGTGGAATTGAGAAGCCTGGAAAAAGGCAGTATGTTCCCCCATTTGAAAGGTAGATAGTGGCGGCCTCAAGGCTGACTGAAAGACAGTGCCGTTACCCGTCTTCTAGTCACTGCTAGGAATGCCTCAGGGAAGCAAGTGAGTTTTCTCCTACGAATCCAGGTGGTCGCCAGTGCCTTGCTAGGAGCTCGTCCCACGGCTTGCCCAAGCTAAAGTGCAAAGTAAACGTGACCCCAGGCCTCAAGGGAAGCACGAGCGTTTCCTATCAGCAAAGTTTGCTGTGCAGCCATCTCCAGGAACCCCGACTCGATAGAGTGCTTTCACTGCTCTCCGGCTCTCCGGAGGCCTCAGAGAGTCGCGTATGAATTCCCTTCTGAGGGAGAGCGTGGGTGCCGTGAGTCCCCTTTGTGTTTTCCGAGCCACACAGCGCAGAACAGGCTGTTGGGGTCAACCCTGTCTATGCAGAGGGAAGGGCAATGAACTGATCCTCGCTTGCCTAGCTTGATTTCGACCGCTGTAAAGCAGCCCCAGGACAACGTTTTTGCCAGTATTACCTTCAGCGTGGCTCTCCCTCTGTGGAGGCCCTCTGAACTGCACTGAAAGAATCCCTGAGCCTACAGAGCCCCCTGGCAACTCTTACCTGTCATCTCTCTATTGTGACGCAAGGTACACTGTAGGCCCAGCCTGACAGAAAGAACAGAAAAACCGCTCAACGAGTGAGACATTTGGACGATCCAAGTCACCTAGGCCTGACTAAGTCATGAAGCGGGTAGTGCTATGCACGGCATGCAAAAGACCCCGGCTGCAACGAAGTGTGATCCTAGAAAGGCCCCGTGTGGCCGAAAGTCTCCAGTCGCCAGTCAGAGAGTGCCGGTAACTGCGCTGTGGGGTCAAGTTGGAAACGGGAGCATGTGGGAGAAGCCCGACTCTCCCCCTTTGGAAAGCAGCTTCGGGGCAGCTTCCAAGCTGCCTGAACACCACACCACCAGGACACTGTTCGCTCCACAGATGCCTCTGAGGAGCAGTGAGCTTTGGCCAAAGAAACCGGGTGCTTGCGCTTCCTTCCGGGGAGCTCAGCCCAGAGCATACTGTAGCTAAAGTGCCAACTAAATGTGACCTCTAGTCTCGAGGTAAGGTGCACGTTTTCCCATTCCCAGAGGCAGGGGTGCACCAGTTTCCAGGGAGTCTCAGTCCATGGACGGCTGTAGCTTTAGTAGGCCTCCCAGCGCTCAAGCCTCTCACGGGGGCACTTCTTTCCAAGGAAGTGCACCGTGTACCAGAAGCCTTCTGAGCACAATCAAGGGATACACGGCTCTGGGACCATCCCTCACTAGGCAGGTGAAAGGGCCGGCAACTAATCTGTTCTCTATGGCTAGCGTTCCACAGCTTTGAAACAGCCCCAGGAGCACGCTTCTTGGGCAGGCTTTCTTTCCATGCGGGTCTGCCACGTTGAGGACACCTATGCTGCCCTGGAAGAAATCACCGGGGCTCCAATCCACTTTGGGGACTCGTGCTCGACGTCTCTCTAAGTGAGGCAGAAAGTAGACTTTAGGTCCAGCCCGAAATAAAGTAGAGATGTACCCTGAGCCTTGCTAGGCAGTTGGAACATGCAAAGTCACCTAGGCCGCCTGAGGGCATTTAGAGGGTTAGGCCATTCAGCACAGGCAGAACAAACAGACTGCATCCCAAAGTTTCATCGCAGAAGGCCGAATTGTGTTCCAAGGGCCTCCTTTGGCTTGTCAGAGAAGAGAGGGATATGTGCTGGGTGATCCGGTGTGGAATTGAGAAGCCTGGAAAAAGGCAGTATGTTCCCCCATTTGAAAGGTAGATAGTGGCGGCCTCAAGGCTGACTGAAAGACAGTGCCGTTACCCGTCTTCTAGTCACTGCTAGGAATGCCTCAGGGAAGCAAGTGAGTTTTCTCCTACGAATCCAGGTGGTCGCCAGTGCCTTGCTAGGAGCTCGTCCCACGGCTTGCCCAAGCTAAAGTGCAAAGTAAACGTGACCCCAGGCCTCAAGGGAAGCACGAGCGTTTCCTATCAGCAAAGTTCGCTGTGCAGCCATCTCCAGGAACCCCGACTCGATAGAGTGCTTTCACTGCTCTCCGGCTCTCCGGAGGCCTCAGAGAGTCGCGTATGAATTCCCTTCTGAGGGAGAGCGTGGGTGCCGTGAGTCCCCTTTGTGTTTTCCGAGCCACACAGCGCAGAACAGGCTGTTGGGGTCAACCCTGTCTATGCAGAGGGAAGGGCAATGAACTGATCCTCGCTTGCCTAGCTTGATTTCGACCGCTGTAAAGCAGCCCCAGGACAACGTTTTGGCCAGGATTACCTTCAGCGTGGCTCGCCCTCTGTGGAGGCCCTCTGAACTGCACTGAAAGAATCCCTGAGCCTACAGAGCCCCCTGGCAACTCTTACCTGTCATCTCTCTATTGTGACGCAAGGTACACTGTAGGCCCAGCCTGACAGAAAGAACAGAAAAACCGCTCAACGAGTGAGACATTTGGACGATCCAAGTCACCTAGGCCTGACTAAGTCATGAAGCGGGTAGTGCTATGCACGGCATGCAAAAGACCCCGGCTGCAACGAAGTGTGATCCTAGAAAGGCCCCGTGTGGCCGAAAGTCTCCAGTCGCCAGTCAGAGAGTGCCGGTAACTGCGCTGTGGGGTCAAGTTGGAAACGGGAGCATGTGGGAGAAGCCCGACTCTCCCCCTTTGGAAAGCAGCTTCGGGGCAGCTTCCAAGCTGCCTGAACACCACACCACCAGGACACTGTTCGCTCCACAGATGCCTCTGAGGAGCAGTGAGCTTTGGCCAAAGAAACCGGGTGCTTGCGCTTCCTTCCGGGGAGCTCAGCCCAGAGCATACTGTAGCTAAAGTGCCAACTAAATGTGACCTCTAGTCTCGAGGTAAGGTGCACGTTTTCCCATTCCCAGAGGCAGGGGTGCACCAGTTTCCAGGGAGTCTCAGTCCATGGACGGCTGTAGCTTTAGTAGGCCTCCCAGCGCTCAAGCCTCTCACGGGGGCACTTCTTTCCAAGGAAGTGCACCGTGTACCAGAAGCCTTCTGAGCACAATCAAGGGATACACGGCTCTGGGACCATCCCTCACTAGGCAGGTGAAAGGGCCGGCAACTAATCTGTTCTCTATGGCTAGCGTTCCACAGTTTTGAAACAGCCCCAGGAGCACGCTTCTTGGGCAGGCTTTCTTTCCATGCGGGTCTGCCACGTTGAGGACACCTATGCTGCCCTGGAAGAAATCACCGGGGCTCCAATCCACTTTGGGGACTCGTGCTCGACGTCTCTCTAAGTGAGGCAGAAAGTAGACTTTAGGTCCAGCCCGAAATAAAGTAGAGATGTACCCTGAGCCTTGCTAGGCAGTTGGAACATGCAAAGTCACCTAGGCCGCCTGAGGGCATTTAGAGGGTTAGGCCATTCAGCACAGGCAGAACAAACAGACTGCATCCCAAAGTTTCATCGCAGAAGGCCGAATTGTGTTCCAAGGGCCTCCTTTGGCTTGTCAGAGAAGAGAGGGATATGTGCTGGGTGATCCGGTGTGGAATTGAGAAGCCTGGAAAAAGGCAGTATGTTCCCCCATTTGAAAGGTAGATAGTGGCGGCCTCAAGGCTGACTGAAAGACAGTGCCGTTACCCGTCTTCTAGTCACTGCTAGGAATGCCTCAGGGAAGCAAGTGAGTTTTCTCCTACGAATCCAGGTGGTCGCCAGTGCCTTGCTAGGAGCTCGTCCCACGGCTTGCCCAAGCTAAAGTGCAAAGTAAACGTGACCCCAGGCCTCAAGGGAAGCACGAGCGTTTCCTATCAGCAAAGTTTGCTGTGCAGCCATCTCCAGGAACCCCGACTCGATAGAGTGCTTTCACTGCTCTCCGGCTCTCCGGAGGCCTCAGAGAGTCGCGTATGAATTCCCTTCTGAGGGAGAGCGTGGGTGCCGTGAGTCCCCTTTGTGTTTTCCGAGCCACACAGCGCAGAACAGGCTGTTGGGGTCAACCCTGTCTATGCAGAGGGAAGGGCAATGAACTGATCCTCGCTTGCCTAGCTTGATTTCTACCGCTGTAAAGCAGCCCCAGGACAACGTTTTTGCCAGTATTACCTTCAGCGTGGCTCTCCCTCTGTGGAGGCCCTCTGAACTGCACTGAAAGAATCCCTGAGCCTACAGAGCCCCCTGGCAACTCTTACCTGTCATCTCTCTATTGTGACGCAAGGTACACTGTAGGCCCAGCCTGACAGAAAGAACAGAAAAACCGCTCAACGAGTGAGACATTTGGACGATCCAAGTCACCTAGGCCTGACTAAGTCATGAAGCGGGTAGTGCTATGCACGGCATGCAAAAGACCCCGGCTGCAACGAAGTGTGATCCTAGAAAGGCCCCGTGTGGCCGAAAGTCTCCAGTCGCCAGTCAGAGAGTGCCGGTAACTGCGCTGTGGGGTCAAGTTGGAAACGGGAGCATGTGGGAGAAGCCCGACTCTCCCCCTTTGGAAAGCAGCTTCGGGGCAGCTTCCAAGCTGCCTGAACACCACACCACCAGGACACTGTTCGCTCCACAGATGCCTCTGAGGAGCAGTGAGCTTTGGCCAAAGAAACCGGGTGCTTGCGCTTCCTTCCGGGGAGCTCAGCCCAGAGCATACTGTAGCTAAAGTGCCAACTAAATGTGACCTCTAGTCTCGAGGTAAGGTGCACGTTTTCCCATTCCCAGAGGCAGGGGTGCACCAGTTTCCAGGGAGTCTCAGTCCATGGACGGCTGTAGCTTTAGTAGGCCTCCCAGCGCTCAAGCCTCTCACGGGGGCACTTCTTTCCAAGGAAGTGCACCGTGTACCAGAAGCCTTCTGAGCACAATCAAGGGATACACGGCTCTGGGACCATCCCTCACTAGGCAGGTGAAAGGGCCGGCAACTAATCTGTTCTCTATGGCTAGCGTTCCACAGCTTTGAAACAGCCCCAGGAGCACGCTTCTTGGGCAGGCTTTCTTTCCATGCGGGTCTGCCACGTTGAGGACACCTATGCTGCCCTGGAAGAAATCACCGGGGCTCCAATCCACTTTGGGGACTCGTGCTCGACGTCTCTCTAAGTGAGGCAGAAAGTAGACTTTAGGTCCAGCCCGAAATAAAGTAGAGATGTACCCTGAGCCTTGCTAGGCAGTTGGAACATGCAAAGTCACCTAGGCCGCCTGAGGGCATTTAGAGGGTTAGGCCATTCAGCACAGGCAGAACAAACAGACTGCATCCCAAAGTTTCATCGCAGAAGGCCGAATTGTGTTCCAAGGGCCTCCTTTGGCTTGTCAGAGAAGAGAGGGATATGTGCTGGGTGATCCGGTGTGGAATTGAGAAGCCTGGAAAAAGGCAGTATGTTCCCCCATTTGAAAGGTAGATAGTGGCGGCCTCAAGGCTGACTGAAAGACAGTGCCGTTACCCGTCTTCTAGTCACTGCTAGGAATGCCTCAGGGAAGCAAGTGAGTTTTCTCCTACGAATCCAGGTGGTCGCCAGTGCCTTGCTAGGAGCTCGTCCCACGGCTTGCCCAAGCTAAAGTGCAAAGTAAACGTGACCCCAGGCCTCAAGGGAAGCACGAGCGTTTCCTATCAGCAAAGTTCGCTGTGCAGCCATCTCCAGGAACCCCGACTCGATAGAGTGCTTTCACTGCTCTCCGGCTCTCCGGAGGCCTCAGAGAGTCGCGTATGAATTCCCTTCTGAGGGAGAGCGTGGGTGCCGTGAGTCCCCTTTGTGTTTTCCGAGCCACACAGCGCAGAACAGGCTGTTGGGGTCAACCCTGTCTATGCAGAGGGAAGGGCAATGAACTGATCCTCGCTTGCCTAGCTTGATTTCGACCGCTGTAAAGCAGCCCCAGGACAACGTTTTTGCCAGTATTACCTTCAGCGTGGCTCTCCCTCTGTGGAGGCCCTCTGAACTGCACTGAAAGAATCCCTGAGCCTACAGAGCCCCCTGGCAACTCTTACCTGTCATCTCTCTATTGTGACGCAAGGTACACTGTAGGCCCAGCCTGACAGAAAGAACAGAAAAACCGCTCAACGAGTGAGACATTTGGACGATCCAAGTCACCTAGGCCTGACTAAGTCATGAAGCGGGTAGTGCTATGCACGGCATGCAAAAGACCCCGGCTGCAACGAAGTGTGATCCTAGAAAGGCCCCGTGTGGCCGAAAGTCTCCAGTCGCCAGTCAGAGAGTGCCGGTAACTGCGCTGTGGGGTCAAGTTGGAAACGGGAGCATGTGGGAGAAGCCCGACTCTCCCCCTTTGGAAAGCAGCTTCGGGGCAGCTTCCAAGCTGCCTGAACACCACACCACCAGGACACTGTTCGCTCCACAGATGCCTCTGAGGAGCAGTGAGCTTTGGCCAAAGAAACCGGGTGCTTGCGCTTCCTTCCGGGGAGCTCAGCCCAGAGCATACTGTAGCTAAAGTGCCAACTAAATGTGACCTCTAGTCTCGAGGTAAGGTGCACGTTTTCCCATTCCCAGAGGCAGGGGTGCACCAGTTTCCAGGGAGTCTCAGTCCATGGACGGCTGTAGCTTTAGTAGGCCTCCCAGCGCTCAAGCCTCTCACGGGGGCACTTCTTTCCAAGGAAGTGCACCGTGTACCAGAAGCCTTCTGAGCACAATCAAGGGATACACGGCTCTGGGACCATCCCTCACTAGGCAGGTGAAAGGGCCGGCAACTAATCTGTTCTCTATGGCTAGCGTTCCACAGCTTTGAAACAGCCCCAGGAGCACGCTTCTTGGGCAGGCTTTCTTTCCATGCGGGTCTGCCACGTTGAGGACACCTATGCTGCCCTGGAAGAAATCACCGGGGCTCCAATCCACTTTGGGGACTCGTGCTCGACGTCTCTCTAAGTGAGGCAGAAAGTAGACTTTAGGTCCAGCCCGAAATAAAGTAGAGATGTACCCTGAGCCTTGCTAGGCAGTTGGAACATGCAAAGTCACCTAGGCCGCCTGAGGGCATTTAGAGGATTAAGCCATTCAGCACATGCAGAACAAACAGACTGCATCCCAAAGTTTCATCGCAGAAGGCCGAATTGTGTTCCAAGGGCCTCCTTTGGCTTGTCAGAGAAGAGAGGGATATGTGCTGGGTGATCCGGTGTGGAATTGAGAAGCCTGGAAAAAGGCAGTATGTTCCCCCATTTGAAAGGTAGATAGTGGCGGCCTCAAGGCTGACTGAAAGACAGTGCCGTTACCCGTCTTCTAGTCACTGCTAGGAATGCCTCAGGGAAGCAAGTGAGTTTTCTCCTACGAATCCAGGTGGTCGCCAGTGCCTTGCTAGGAGCTCGTCCCACGGCTTGCCCAAGCTAAAGTGCAAAGTAAACGTGACCCCAGGCCTCAAGGGAAGCACGAGCGTTTCCTATCAGCAAAGTTTGCTGTGCAGCCATCTCCAGGAACCCCGACTCGATAGAGTGCTTTCACTGCTCTCCGGCTCTCCGGAGGCCTCAGAGAGTCGCGTATGAATTCCCTTCTGAGGGAGAGCGTGGGTGCCGTGAGTCCCCTTTGTGTTTTCCGAGCCACACAGCGCAGAACAGGCTGTTGGGGTCAACCCTGTCTATGCAGAGGGAAGGGCAATGAACTGATCCTCGCTTGCCTAGCTTGATTTCGACCGCTGTAAAGCAGCCCCAGGACAACGTTTTGGCCAGGATTACCTTCAGCGTGGCTCGCCCTCTGTGGAGGCCCTCTGAACTGCACTGAAAGAATCCCTGAGCCTACAGAGCCCCCTGGCAACTCTTACCTGTCATCTCTCTATTGTGACGCAAGGTACACTGTAGGCCCAGCCTGACAGAAAGAACAGAAAAACCGCTCAACGAGTGAGACATTTGGACGATCCAAGTCACCTAGGCCTGACTAAGTCATGAAGCGGGTAGTGCTATGCACGGCATGCAAAAGACACCGCCTGCAACGAAGTGTGATCCTAGTAAGGCCCCGTGTGGCCGAAAGTCTCCAGTCGCCAGTCAGAGAGTGCCGGTAACTGCGCTGTGGGGTCAAGTTGGAAACGGGAGCATGTGGGAGAAGCCCGACTCTCCCCCTTTGGAAAGCAGCTTCGGGGCAGCTTCCAAGCTGCCTGAACACCACACCACCAGGACACTGTTCGCTCCACAGATGCCTCTGAGGAGCAGTGAGCTTTGGCCAAAGAAACCGGGTGCTTGCGCTTCCTTCCGGGGAGCTCAGCCCAGAGCATACTGTAGCTAAAGTGCCAACTAAATGTGACCTCTAGTCTCGAGGTAAGGTGCACGTTTTCCCATTCCCAGAGGCAGGGGTGCACCAGTTTCCAGGGAGTCTCAGTCCATGGACGGCTGTAGCTTTAGTAGGCCTCCCAGCGCTCAAGCCTCTCACGGGGGCACTTCTTTCCAAGGAAGTGCACCGTGTACCAGAAGCCTTCTGAGCACAATCAAGGGATACACGGCTCTGGGACCATCCCTCACTAGGCAGGTGAAAGGGCCGGCAACTAATCTGTTCTCTATGGCTAGCGTTCCACAGCTTTGAAACAGCCCCAGGAGCACGCTTCTTGGGCAGGCTTTCTTTCCATGCGGGTCTGCCACGTTGAGGACACCTATGCTGCCCTGGAAGAAATCACCGGGGCTCCAATCCACTTTGGGGACTCGTGCTCGACGTCTCTCTAAGTGAGGCAGAAAGTAGACTTTAGGTCCAGCCCGAAATAAAGTAGAGATGTACCCTGAGCCTTGCTAGGCAGTTGGAACATGCAAAGTCACCTAGGCCGCCTGAGGGCATTTAGAGGGTTAGGCCATTCAGCACAGGCAGAACAAACAGACTGCATCCCAAAGTTTCATCGCAGAAGGCCGAATTGTGTTCCAAGGGCCTCCTTTGGCTTGTCAGAGAAGAGAGGGATATGTGCTGGGTGATCCGGTGTGGAATTGAGAAGCCTGGAAAAAGGCAGTATGTTCCCCCATTTGAAAGGTAGATAGTGGCGGCCTCAAGGCTGACTGAAAGACAGTGCCGTTACCCGTCTTCTAGTCACTGCTAGGAATGCCTCAGGGAAGCAAGTGAGTTTTCTCCTACGAATCCAGGTGGTCGCCAGTGCCTTGCTAGGAGCTCGTCCCACGGCTTGCCCAAGCTAAAGTGCAAAGTAAACGTGACCCCAGGCCTCAAGGGAAGCACGAGCGTTTCCTATCAGCAAAGTTTGCTGTGCAGCCATCTCCAGGAACCCCGACTCGATAGAGTGCTTTCACTGCTCTCCGGCTCTCCGGAGGCCTCAGAGAGTCGCGTATGAATTCCCTTCTGAGGGAGAGCGTGGGTGCCGTGAGTCCCCTTTGTGTTTTCCGAGCCACACAGCGCAGAACAGGCTGTTGGGGTCAACCCTGTCTATGCAGAGGGAAGGGCAATGAACTGATCCTCGCTTGCCTAGCTTGATTTCGACCGCTGTAAAGCAGCCCCAGGACAACGTTTTTGCCAGTATTACCTTCAGCGTGGCTCTCCCTCTGTGGAGGCCCTCTGAACTGCACTGAAAGAATCCCTGAGCCTACAGAGCCCCCTGGCAACTCTTACCTGTCATCTCTCTATTGTGACGCAAGGTACACTGTAGGCCCAGCCTGACAGAAAGAACAGAAAAACCGCTCAACGAGTGAGACATTTGGACGATCCAAGTCACCTAGGCCTGACTAAGTCATGAAGCGGGTAGTGCTATGCACGGCATGCAAAAGACCCCGGCTGCAACGAAGTGTGATCCTAGAAAGGCCCCGTGTGGCCGAAAGTCTCCAGTCGCCAGTCAGAGAGTGCCGGTAACTGCGCTGTGGGGTCAAGTTGGAAACGGGAGCATGTGGGAGAAGCCCGACTCTCCCCCTTTGGAAAGCAGCTTCGGGGCAGCTTCCAAGCTGCCTGAACACCACACCACCAGGACACTGTTCGCTCCACAGATGCCTCTGAGGAGCAGTGAGCTTTGGCCAAAGAAACCGGGTGCTTGCGCTTCCTTCCGGGGAGCTCAGCCCAGAGCATACTGTAGCTAAAGTGCCAACTAAATGTGACCTCTAGTCTCGAGGTAAGGTGCACGTTTTCCCATTCCCAGAGGCAGGGGTGCACCAGTTTCCAGGGAGTCTCAGTCCATGGACGGCTGTAGCTTTAGTAGGCCTCCCAGCGCTCAAGCCTCTCACGGGGGCACTTCTTTCCAAGGAAGTGCACCGTGTACCAGAAGCCTTCTGAGCACAATCAAGGGATACACGGCTCTGGGACCATCCCTCACTAGGCAGGTGAAAGGGCCGGCAACTAATCTGTTCTCTATGGCTAGCGTTCCACAGCTTTGAAACAGCCCCAGGAGCACGCTTCTTGGGCAGGCTTTCTTTCCATGCGGGTCTGCCACGTTGAGGACACCTATGCTGCCCTGGAAGAAATCACCGGGGCTCCAATCCACTTTGGGGACTCGTGCTCGACGTCTCTCTAAGTGAGGCAGAAAGTAGACTTTAGGTCCAGCCCGAAATAAAGTAGAGATGTACCCTGAGCCTTGCTAGACAGTTGGAACATGCAAAGTCACCTAGGCCGCCTGAGGGCATTTAGAGGGTTAGGCCATTCAGCACAGGCAGAACAAACAGACTGCATCCCAAAGTTTCATCGCAGAAGGCCGAATTGTGTTCCAAGGGCCTCCTTTGGCTTGTCAGAGAAGAGAGGGATATGTGCTGGGTGATCCGGTGTGGAATTGAGAAGCCTGGAAAAAGGCAGTATGTTCCCCCATTTGAAAGGTAGATAGTGGCGGCCTCAAGGCTGACTGAAAGACAGTGCCGTTACCCGTCTTCTAGTCACTGCTAGGAATGCCTCAGGGAAGCAAGTGAGTTTTCTCCTACGAATCCAGGTGGTCGCCAGTGCCTTGCTAGGAGCTCGTCCCACGGCTTGCCCAAGCTAAAGTGCAAAGTAAACGTGACCCCAGGCCTCAAGGGAAGCACGAGCGTTTCCTATCAGCAAAGTTCGCTGTGCAGCCATCTCCAGGAACCCCGACTCGATAGAGTGCTTTCACTGCTCTCCGGCTCTCCGGAGGCCTCAGAGAGTCGCGTATGAATTCCCTTCTGAGGGAGAGCGTGGGTGCCGTGAGTCCCCTTTGTGTTTTCCGAGCCACACAGCGCAGAACAGGCTGTTGGGGTCAACCCTGTCTATGCAGAGGGAAGGGCAATGAACTGATCCTCGCTTGCCTAGCTTGATTTCGACCGCTGTAAAGCAGCCCCAGGACAACGTTTTGGCCAGGATTACCTTCAACGTGGCTCTCCCTCTGTGGAGGCCCTCTGAACTGCACTGAAAGAATCCCTGAGCCTACAGAGCCCCCTGGCAACTCTTACCTGTCATCTCTCTATTGTGACGCAAGGTACACTGTAGGCCCAGCCTGACAGAAAGAACAGAAAAACCGCTCAACGAGTGAGACATTTGGACGATCCAAGTCACCTAGGCCTGACTAAGTCATGAAGCGGGTACTGCTATGCACGGCATGCAAAAGACCCCGGCTGCAACGAAGTGTGATCCTAGAAAGGCCCCGTGTGGCCGAAAGTCTCCAGTCGCCAGTCAGAGAGTGCCGGTAACTGCGCTGTGGGGTCAAGTTGGAAACGGGAGCATGTGCGAGAAGCCCGACTCTCCCCCTTTGGAAAGCAGCTTCGGGGCAGCTTCCAAGCTGCCTGAACACCACACCACCAGGACACTGTTCGCTCCACAGATGCCTCTGAGGAGCAGTGAGCTTTGGCCAAAGAAACCGGGTGCTTGCGCTTCCTTCCGGGGAGCTCAGCCCAGAGCATACTGTAGCTAAAGTGCCAACTAAATGTGACCTCTAGTCTCGAGGTAAGGTGCACGTTTTCCCATTCCCAGAGGCAGGGGTGCACCAGTTTCCAGGGAGTCTCAGTCCATGGACGGCTGTAGCTTTAGTAGGCCTCCCAGCGCTCAAGCCTCTCACGGGGGCACTTCTTTCCAAGGAAGTGCA
This sequence comes from Mesoplodon mirus, assembly GCF_964341445.2. NCBI lineage: Eukaryota > Metazoa > Chordata > Mammalia > Artiodactyla > Ziphiidae > Mesoplodon > Mesoplodon mirus. The sequence goes on along the minus strand of NW_028295594.1, from coordinate 692,221 downwards.
CCGTGTACCAGAAGCCTTCTGAGCACAATCAAGGGATACACGGCTCTGGGACCATCCCTCACTAGGCAGGTGAAAGGGCCGGCAACTAATCTGTTCTCTATGGCTAGCGTTCCACAGCTTTGAAACAGCCCCAGGAGCACGCTTCTTGGGCAGGCTTTCTTTCCATGCGGGTCTGCCACGTTGAGGACACCTATGCTGCCCTGGAAGAAATCACCGGGGCTCCAATCCACTTTGGGGACTCGTGCTCGACGTCTCTCTAAGTGAGGCAGAAAGTAGACTTTAGGTCCAGCCCGAAATAAAGTAGAGATGTACCCTGAGCCTTGCTAGGCAGTTGGAACATGCAAAGTCACCTAGGCCGCCTGAGGGCATTTAGAGGGTTAGGCCATTCAGCACAGGCAGAACAAACAGACTGCATCCCAAAGTTTCATCGCAGAAGGCCGAATTGTGTTCCAAGGGCCTCCTTTGGCTTGTCAGAGAAGAGAGGGATATGTGCTGGGTGATCCGGTGTGGAATTGAGAAGCCTGGAAAAAGGCAGTATGTTCCCCCATTTGAAAGGTAGATAGTGGCGGCCTCAAGGCTGACTGAAAGACAGTGCCGTTACCCGTCTTCTAGTCACTGCTAGGAATGCCTCAGGGAAGCAAGTGAGTTTTCTCCTACGAATCCAGGTGGTCGCCAGTGCCTTGCTAGGAGCTCGTCCCACGGCTTGCCCAAGCTAAAGTGCAAAGTAAACGTGACCCCAGGCCTCAAGGGAAGCACGAGCGTTTCCTATCAGCAAAGTTTGCTGTGCAGCCATCTCCAGGAACCCCGACTCGATAGAGTGCTTTCACTGCTCTCCGGCTCTCCGGAGGCCTCAGAGAGTCGCGTATGAATTCCCTTCTGAGGGAGAGCGTGGGTGCCGTGAGTCCCCTTTGTGTTTTCCGAGCCACACAGCGCAGAACAGGCTGTTGGGGTCAACCCTGTCTATGCAGAGGGAAGGGCAATGAACTGATCCTCGCTTGCCTAGCTTGATTTCGACCGCTGTAAAGCAGCCCCAGGACAACGTTTTTGCCAGTATTACCTTCAGCGTGGCTCTCCCTCTGTGGAGGCCCTCTGAACTGCACTGAAAGAATCCCTGAGCCTACAGAGCCCCCTGGCAACTCTTACCTGTCATCTCTCTATTGTGACGCAAGGTACACTGTAGGCCCAGCCTGACAGAAAGAACAGAAAAACCGCTCAACGAGTGAGACATTTGGACGATCCAAGTCACCTAGGCCTGACTAAGTCATGAAGCGGGTAGTGCTATGCACGGCATGCAAAAGACCCCGGCTGCAACGAAGTGTGATCCTAGAAAGGCCCCGTGTGGCCGAAAGTCTCCAGTCGCCAGTCAGAGAGTGCCGGTAACTGCGCTGTGGGGTCAAGTTGGAAACGGGAGCATGTGGGAGAAGCCCGACTCTCCCCCTTTGGAAAGCAGCTTCGGGGCAGCTTCCAAGCTGCCTGAACACCACACCACCAGGACACTGTTCGCTCCACAGATGCCTCTGAGGAGCAGTGAGCTTTGGCCAAAGAAACCGGGTGCTTGCGCTTCCTTCCGGGGAGCTCAGCCCAGAGCATACTGTAGCTAAAGTGCCAACTAAATGTGACCTCTAGTCTCGAGGTAAGGTGCACGTTTTCCCATTCCCAGAGGCAGGGGTGCACCAGTTTCCAGGGAGTCTCAGTCCATGGACGGCTGTAGCTTTAGTAGGCCTCCCAGCGCTCAAGCCTCTCACGGGGGCACTTCTTTCCAAGGAAGTGCACCGTGTACCAGAAGCCTTCTGAGCACAATCAAGGGATACACGGCTCTGGGACCATCCCTCACTAGGCAGGTGAAAGGGCCGGCAACTAATCTGTTCTCTATGGCTAGCGTTCCACAGCTTTGAAACAGCCCCAGGAGCACGCTTCTTGGGCAGGCTTTCTTTCCATGCGGGTCTGCCACGTTGAGGACACCTATGCTGCCCTGGAAGAAATCACCGGGGCTCCAATCCACTTTGGGGACTCGTGCTCGACGTCTCTCTAAGTGAGGCAGAAAGTAGACTTTAGGTCCAGCCCGAAATAAAGTAGAGATGTACCCTGAGCCTTGCTAGACAGTTGGAACATGCAAAGTCACCTAGGCCGCCTGAGGGCATTTAGAGGGTTAGGCCATTCAGCACAGGCAGAACAAACAGACTGCATCCCAAAGTTTCATCGCAGAAGGCCGAATTGTGTTCCAAGGGCCTCCTTTGGCTTGTCAGAGAAGAGAGGGATATGTGCTGGGTGATCCGGTGTGGAATTGAGAAGCCTGGAAAAAGGCAGTATGTTCCCCCATTTGAAAGGTAGATAGTGGCGGCCTCAAGGCTGACTGAAAGACAGTGCCGTTACCCGTCTTCTAGTCACTGCTAGGAATGCCTCAGGGAAGCAAGTGAGTTTTCTCCTACGAATCCAGGTGGTCGCCAGTGCCTTGCTAGGAGCTCGTCCCACGGCTTGCCCAAGCTAAAGTGCAAAGTAAACGTGACCCCAGGCCTCAAGGGAAGCACGAGCGTTTCCTATCAGCAAAGTTCGCTGTGCAGCCATCTCCAGGAACCCCGACTCGATAGAGTGCTTTCACTGCTCTCCGGCTCTCCGGAGGCCTCAGAGAGTCGCGTATGAATTCCCTTCTGAGGGAGAGCGTGGGTGCCGTGAGTCCCCTTTGTGTTTTCCGAGCCACACAGCGCAGAACAGGCTGTTGGGGTCAACCCTGTCTATGCAGAGGGAAGGGCAATGAACTGATCCTCGCTTGCCTAGCTTGATTTCGACCGCTGTAAAGCAGCCCCAGGACAACGTTTTGGCCAGGATTACCTTCAACGTGGCTCTCCCTCTGTGGAGGCCCTCTGAACTGCACTGAAAGAATCCCTGAGCCTACAGAGCCCCCTGGCAACTCTTACCTGTCATCTCTCTATTGTGACGCAAGGTACACTGTAGGCCCAGCCTGACAGAAAGAACAGAAAAACCGCTCAACGAGTGAGACATTTGGACGATCCAAGTCACCTAGGCCTGACTAAGTCATGAAGCGGGTAGTGCTATGCACGGCATGCAAAAGACCCCGGCTGCAACGAAGTGTGATCCTAGAAAGGCCCCGTGTGGCCGAAAGTCTCCAGTCGCCAGTCAGAGAGTGCCGGTAACTGCGCTGTGGGGTCAAGTTGGAAACGGGAGCATGTGGGAGAAGCCCGACTCTCCCCCTTTGGAAAGCAGCTTCGGGGCAGCTTCCAAGCTGCCTGAACACCACACCACCAGGACACTGTTCGCTCCACAGATGCCTCTGAGGAGCAGTGAGCTTTGGCCAAAGAAACCGGGTGCTTGCGCTTCCTTCCGGGGAGCTCAGCCCAGAGCATACTGTAGCTAAAGTGCCAACTAAATGTGACCTCTAGTCTCGAGGTAAGGTGCACGTTTTCCCATTCCCAGAGGCAGGGGTGCACCAGTTTCCAGGGAGTCTCAGTCCATGGACGGCTGTAGCTTTAGTAGGCCTCCCAGCGCTCAAGCCTCTCACGGGGGCACTTCTTTCCAAGGAAGTGCACCGTGTACCAGAAGCCTTCTGAGCACAATCAAGGGATACACGGCTCTGGGACCATCCCTCACTAGGCAGGTGAAAGGGCCGGCAACTAATCTGTTCTCTATGGCTAGCGTTCCACAGCTTTGAAACAGCCCCAGGAGCACGCTTCTTGGGCAGGCTTTCTTTCCATGCGGGTCTGCCACGTTGAGGACACCTATGCTGCCCTGGAAGAAATCACCGGGGCTCCAATCCACTTTGGGGACTCGTGCTCGACGTCTCTCTAAGTGAGGCAGAAAGTAGACTTTAGGTCCAGCCCGAAATAAAGTAGAGATGTACCCTGAGCCTTGCTAGGCAGTTGGAACATGCAAAGTCACCTAGGCCGCCTGAGGGCATTTAGAGGGTTAGGCCATTCAGCACAGGCAGAACAAACAGACTGCATCCCAAAGTTTCATCGCAGAAGGCCGAATTGTGTTCCAAGGGCCTCCTTTGGCTTGTCAGAGAAGAGAGGGATATGTGCTGGGTGATCCGGTGTGGAATTGAGAAGCCTGGAAAAAGGCAGTATGTTCCCCCATTTGAAAGGTAGATAGTGGCGGCCTCAAGGCTGACTGAAAGACAGTGCCGTTACCCGTCTTCTAGTCACTGCTAGGAATGCCTCAGGGAAGCAAGTGAGTTTTCTCCTACGAATCCAGGTGGTCGCCAGTGCCTTGCTAGGAGCTCGTCCCACGGCTTGCCCAAGCTAAAGTGCAAAGTAAACGTGACCCCAGGCCTCAAGGGAAGCACGAGCGTTTCCTATCAGCAAAGTTCGCTGTGCAGCCATCTCCAGGAACCCCGACTCGATAGAGTGCTTTCACTGCTCTCCGGCTCTCCGGAGGCCTCAGAGAGTCGCGTATGAATTCCCTTCTGAGGGAGAGCGTGGGTGCCGTGAGTCCCCTTTGTGTTTTCCGAGCCACACAGCGCAGAACAGGCTGTTGGGGTCAACCCTGTCTATGCAGAGGGAAGGGCAATGAACTGATCCTCGCTTGCCTAGCTTGATTTCGACCGCTGTAAAGCAGCCCCAGGACAACGTTTTTGCCAGTATTACCTTCAGCGTGGCTCTCCCTCTGTGGAGGCCCTCTGAACTGCACTGAAAGAATCCCTGAGCCTACAGAGCCCCCTGGCAACTCTTACCTGTCATCTCTCTATTGTGACGCAAGGTACACTGTAGGCCCAGCCTGACAGAAAGAACAGAAAAACCGCTCAACGAGTGAGACATTTGGACGATCCAAGTCACCTAGGCCTGACTAAGTCATGAAGCGGGTAGTGCTATGCACGGCATGCAAAAGACCCCGGCTGCAACGAAGTGTGATCCTAGAAAGGCCCCGTGTGGCCGAAAGTCTCCAGTCGCCAGTCAGAGAGTGCCGGTAACTGCGCTGTGGGGTCAAGTTGGAAACGGGAGCATGTGGGAGAAGCCCGACTCTCCCCCTTTGGAAAGCAGCTTCGGGGCAGCTTCCAAGCTGCCTGAACACCACACCACCAGGACACTGTTCGCTCCACAGATGCCTCTGAGGAGCAGTGAGCTTTGGCCAAAGAAACCGGGTGCTTGCGCTTCCTTCCGGGGAGCTCAGCCCAGAGCATCCTGTAGCTAAAGTGCCAACTAAATGTGACCTCTAGTCTCGAGGTAAGGTGCACGTTTTCCCATTCCCAGAGGCAGGGGTGCACCAGTTTCCAGGGAGTCTCAGTCCATGGACGGCTGTAGCTTTAGTAGGCCTCCCAGCGCTCAAGCCTCTCACGGGGGCACTTCTTTCCAAGGAAGTGCACCGTGTACCAGAAGCCTTCTGAGCACAATCAAGGGATACACGGCTCTGGGACCATCCCTCACTAGGCAGGTGAAAGGGCCGGCAACTAATCTGTTCTCTATGGCTAGCGTTCCACAGCTTTGAAACAGCCCCAGGAGCACGCTTCTTGGGCAGGCTTTCTTTCCATGCGGGTCTGCCACGTTGAGGACACCTATGCTGCCCTGGAAGAAATCACCGGGGCTCCAATCCACTTTGGGGACTCGTGCTCGACGTCTCTCTAAGTGAGGCAGAAAGTAGACTTTAGGTCCAGCCCGAAATAAAGTAGAGATGTACCCTGAGCCTTGCTAGGCAGTTGGAACATGCAAAGTCACCTAGGCCGCCTGAGGGCATTTAGAGGGTTAGGCCATTCAGCACAGGCAGAACAAACAGACTGCATCCCAAAGTTTCATCGCAGAAGGCCGAATTGTGTTCCAAGGGCCTCCTTTGGCTTGTCAGAGAAGAGAGGGATATGTGCTGGGTGATCCGGTGTGGAATTGAGAAGCCTGGAAAAAGGCAGTATGTTCCCCCATTTGAAAGGTAGATAGTGGCGGCCTCAAGGCTGACTGAAAGACAGTGCCGTTACCCGTCTTCTAGTCACTGCTAGGAATGCCTCAGGGAAGCAAGTGAGTTTTCTCCTACGAATCCAGGTGGTCGCCAGTGCCTTGCTAGGAGCTCGTCCCACGGCTTGCCCAAGCTAAAGTGCAAAGTAAACGTGACCCCAGGCCTCAAGGGAAGCACGAGCGTTTCCTATCAGCAAAGTTTGCTGTGCAGCCATCTCCAGGAACCCCGACTCGATAGAGTGCTTTCACTGCTCTCCGGCTCTCCGGAGGCCTCAGAGAGTCGCGTATGAATTCCCTTCTGAGGGAGAGCGTGGGTGCCGTGAGTCCCCTTTGTGTTTTCCGAGCCACACAGCGCAGAACAGGCTGTTGGGGTCAACCCTGTCTATGCAGAGGGAAGGGCAATGAACTGATCCTCGCTTGCCTAGCTTGATTTCGACCGCTGTAAAGCAGCCCCAGGACAACGTTTTTGCCAGTATTACCTTCAGCGTGGCTCTCCCTCTGTGGAGGCCCTCTGAACTGCACTGAAAGAATCCCTGAGCCTACAGAGCCCCCTGGCAACTCTTACCTGTCATCTCTCTATTGTGACGCAAGGTACACTGTAGGCCCAGCCTGACAGAAAGAACAGAAAAACCGCTCAACGAGTGAGACATTTGGACGATCCAAGTCACCTAGGCCTGACTAAGTCATGAAGCGGGTAGTGCTATGCACGGCATGCAAAAGACCCCGGCTGCAACGAAGTGTGATCCTAGAAAGGCCCCGTGTGGCCGAAAGTCTCCAGTCGCCAGTCAGAGAGTGCCGGTAACTGCGCTGTGGGGTCAAGTTGGAAACGGGAGCATGTGGGAGAAGCCCGACTCTCCCCCTTTGGAAAGCAGCTTCGGGGCAGCTTCCAAGCTGCCTGAACACCACACCACCAGGACACTGTTCGCTCCACAGATGCCTCTGAGGAGCAGTGAGCTTTGGCCAAAGAAACCGGGTGCTTGCGCTTCCTTCCGGGGAGCTCAGCCCAGAGCATACTGTAGCTAAAGTGCCAACTAAATGTGACCTCTAGTCTCGAGGTAAGGTGCACGTTTTCCCATTCCCAGAGGCAGGGGTGCACCAGTTTCCAGGGAGTCTCAGTCCATGGACGGCTGTAGCTTTAGTAGGCCTCCCAGCGCTCAAGCCTCTCACGGGGGCACTTCTTTCCAAGGAAGTGCACCGTGTACCAGAAGCCTTCTGAGCACAATCAAGGGATACACGGCTCTGGGACCATCCCTCACTAGGCAGGTGAAAGGGCCGGCAACTAATCTGTTCTCTATGGCTAGCGTTCCACAGCTTTGAAACAGCCCCAGGAGCACGCTTCTTGGGCAGGCTTTCTTTCCATGCGGGTCTGCCACGTTGAGGACACCTATGCTGCCCTGGAAGAAATCACCGGGGCTCCAATCCACTTTGGGGACTCGTGCTCGACGTCTCTCTAAGTGAGGCAGAAAGTAGACTTTAGGTCCAGCCCGAAATAAAGTAGAGATGTACCCTGAGCCTTGCTAGACAGTTGGAACATGCAAAGTCACCTAGGCCGCCTGAGGGCATTTAGAGGGTTAGGCCATTCAGCACAGGCAGAACAAACAGACTGCATCCCAAAGTTTCATCGCAGAAGGCCGAATTGTGTTCCAAGGGCCTCCTTTGGCTTGTCAGAGAAGAGAGGGATATGTGCTGGGTGATCCGGTGTGGAATTGAGAAGCCTGGAAAAAGGCAGTATGTTCCCCCATTTGAAAGGTAGATAGTGGCGGCCTCAAGGCTGACTGAAAGACAGTGCCGTTACCCGTCTTCTAGTCACTGCTAGGAATGCCTCAGGGAAGCAAGTGAGTTTTCTCCTACGAATCCAGGTGGTCGCCAGTGCCTTGCTAGGAGCTCGTCCCACGGCTTGCCCAAGCTAAAGTGCAAAGTAAACGTGACCCCAGGCCTCAAGGGAAGCACGAGCGTTTCCTATCAGCAAAGTTCGCTGTGCAGCCATCTCCAGGAACCCCGACTCGATAGAGTGCTTTCACTGCTCTCCGGCTCTCCGGAGGCCTCAGAGAGTCGCGTATGAATTCCCTTCTGAGGGAGAGCGTGGGTGCCGTGAGTCCCCTTTGTGTTTTCCGAGCCACACAGCGCAGAACAGGCTGTTGGGGTCAACCCTGTCTATGCAGAGGGAAGGGCAATGAACTGATCCTCGCTTGCCTAGCTTGATTTCGACCGCTGTAAAGCAGCCCCAGGACAACGTTTTGGCCAGGATTACCTTCAACGTGGCTCTCCCTCTGTGGAGGCCCTCTGAACTGCACTGAAAGAATCCCTGAGCCTACAGAGCCCCCTGGCAACTCTTACCTGTCATCTCTCTATTGTGACGCAAGGTACACTGTAGGCCCAGCCTGACAGAAAGAACAGAAAAACCGCTCAACGAGTGAGACATTTGGACGATCCAAGTCACCTAGGCCTGACTAAGTCATGAAGCGGGTACTGCTATGCACGGCATGCAAAAGACCCCGGCTGCAACGAAGTGTGATCCTAGAAAGGCCCCGTGTGGCCGAAAGTCTCCAGTCGCCAGTCAGAGAGTGCCGGTAACTGCGCTGTGGGGTCAAGTTGGAAACGGGAGCATGTGCGAGAAGCCCGACTCTCCCCCTTTGGAAAGCAGCTTCGGGGCAGCTTCCAAGCTGCCTGAACACCACACCACCAGGACACTGTTCGCTCCACAGATGCCTCTGAGGAGCAGTGAGCTTTGGCCAAAGAAACCGGGTGCTTGCGCTGCCTTCCGGGGAGCTCAGCCCAGAGCATACTGTAGCTAAAGTGCCAACTAAATGTGACCTCTAGTCTCGAGGTAAGGTGCACGTTTTCCCATTCCCAGAGGCAGGGGTGCACCAGTTTCCAGGGAGTCTCAGTCCATGGACGGCTGTAGCTTTAGTAGGCCTCCCAGCGCTCAAGCCTCTCACGGGGGCACTTCTTTCCAAGGAAGTGCACCGTGTACCAGAAGCCTTCTGAGCACAATCAAGGGATACACGGCTCTGGGACCATCCCTCACTAGGCAGGTGAAAGGGCCGGCAACTAATCTGTTCTCTATGGCTAGCGTTCCACAGCTTTGAAACAGCCCCAGGAGCACGCTTCTTGGGCAGGCTTTCTTTCCATGCGGGTCTGCCACGTTGAGGACACCTATGCTGCCCTGGAAGAAATCACCGGGGCTCCAATCCACTTTGGGGACTCGTGCTCGACGTCTCTCTAAGTGAGGCAGAAAGTAGACTTTAGGTCCAGCCCGAAATAAAGTAGAGATGTACCCTGAGCCTTGCTAGGCAGTTGGAACATGCAAAGTCACCTAGGCCGCCTGAGGGCATTTAGAGGGTTAGGCCATTCAGCACAGGCAGAACAAACAGACTGCATCCCAAAGTTTCATCGCAGAAGGCCGAATTGTGTTCCAAGGGCCTCCTTTGGCTTGTCAGAGAAGAGAGGGATATGTGCTGGGTGATCCGGTGTGGAATTGAGAAGCCTGGAAAAAGGCAGTATGTTCCCCCATTTGAAAGGTAGATAGTGGCGGCCTCAAGGCTGACTGAAAGACAGTGCCGTTACCCGTCTTCTAGTCACTGCTAGGAATGCCTCAGGGAAGCAAGTGAGTTTTCTCCTACGAATCCAGGTGGTCGCCAGTGCCTTGCTAGGAGCTCGTCCCACGGCTTGCCCAAGCTAAAGTGCAAAGTAAACGTGACCCCAGGCCTCAAGGGAAGCACGAGCGTTTCCTATCAGCAAAGTTCGCTGTGCAGCCATCTCCAGGAACCCCGACTCGATAGAGTGCTTTCACTGCTCTCCGGCTCTCCGGAGGCCTCAGAGAGTCGCGTATGAATTCCCTTCTGAGGGAGAGCGTGGGTGCCGTGAGTCCCCTTTGTGTTTTCCGAGCCACACAGCGCAGAACAGGCTGTTGGGGTCAACCCTGTCTATGCAGAGGGAAGGGCAATGAACTGATCCTCGCTTGCCTAGCTTGATTTCGACCGCTGTAAAGCAGCCCCAGGACAACGTTTTTGCCAGTATTACCTTCAACGTGGCTCTCCCTCTGTGGAGGCCCTCTGAACTGCACTGAAAGAATCCCTGAGCCTACAGAGCCCCCTGGCAACTCTTACCTGTCATCTCTCTATTGTGACGCAAGGTACACTGTAGGCCCAGCCTGACAGAAAGAACAGAAAAACCGCTCAACGAGTGAGACATTTGGACGATCCAAGTCACCTAGGCCTGACTAAGTCATGAAGCGGGTAGTGCTATGCACGGCATGCAAAAGACCCCGGCTGCAACGAAGTGTGATCCTAGAAAGGCCCCGTGTGGCCGAAAGTCTCCAGTCGCCAGTCAGAGAGTGCCGGTAACTGCGCTGTGGGGTCAAGTTGGAAACGGGAGCATGTGGGAGAAGCCCGACTCTCCCCCTTTGGAAAGCAGCTTCGGGGCAGCTTCCAAGCTGCCTGAACACCACACCACCAGGACACTGTTCGCTCCACAGATGCCTCTGAGGAGCAGTGAGCTTTGGCCAAAGAAACCGGGTGCTTGCGCTTCCTTCCGGGGAGCTCAGCCCAGAGCATACTGTAGCTAAAGTGCCAACTAAATGTGACCTCTAGTCTCGAGGTAAGGTGCACGTTTTCCCATTCCCAGAGGCAGGGGTGCACCAGTTTCCAGGGAGTCTCAGTCCATGGACGGCTGTAGCTTTAGTAGGCCTCCCAGCGCTCAAGCCTCTCACGGGGGCACTTCTTTCCAAGGAAGTGCACCGTGTACCAGAAGCCTTCTGAGCACAATCAAGGGATACACGGCTCTGGGACCATCCCTCACTAGGCAGGTGAAAGGGCCGGCAACTAATCTGTTCTCTATGGCTAGCGTTCCACAGCTTTGAAACAGCCCCAGGAGCACGCTTCTTGGGCAGGCTTTCTTTCCATGCGGGTCTGCCACGTTGAGGACACCTATGCTGCCCTGGAAGAAATCACCGGGGCTCCAATCCACTTTGGGGACTCGTGCTCGACGTCTCTCTAAGTGAGGCAGAAAGTAGACTTTAGGTCCAGCCCGAAATAAAGTAGAGATGTACCCTGAGCCTTGCTAGACAGTTGGAACATGCAAAGTCACCTAGGCCGCCTGAGGGCATTTAGAGGGTTAGGCCATTCAGCACAGGCAGAACAAACAGACTGCATCCCAAAGTTTCATCGCAGAAGGCCGAATTGTGTTCCAAGGGCCTCCTTTGGCTTGTCAGAGAAGAGAGGGATATGTGCTGGGTGATCCGGTGTGGAATTGAGAAGCCTGGAAAAAGGCAGTATGTTCCCCCATTTGAAAGGTAGATAGTGGCGGCCTCAAGGCTGACTGAAAGACAGTGCCGTTACCCGTCTTCTAGTCACTGCTAGGAATGCCTCAGGGAAGCAAGTGAGTTTTCTCCTACGAATCCAGGTGGTCGCCAGTGCCTTGCTAGGAGCTCGTCCCACGGCTTGCCCAAGCTAAAGTGCAAAGTAAACGTGACCCCAGGCCTCAAGGGAAGCACGAGCGTTTCCTATCAGCAAAGTTCGCTGTGCAGCCATCTCCAGGAACCCCGACTCGATAGAGTGCTTTCACTGCTCTCCGGCTCTCCGGAGGCCTCAGAGAGTCGCGTATGAATTCCCTTCTGAGGGAGAGCGTGGGTGCCGTGAGTCCCCTTTGTGTTTTCCGAGCCACACAGCGCAGAACAGGCTGTTGGGGTCAACCCTGTCTATGCAGAGGGAAGGGCAATGAACTGATCCTCGCTTGCCTAGCTTGATTTCGACCGCTGTAAAGCAGCCCCAGGACAACGTTTTGGCCAGGATTACCTTCAACGTGGCTCTCCCTCTGTGGAGGCCCTCTGAACTGCACTGAAAGAATCCCTGAGCCTACAGAGCCCCCTGGCAACTCTTACCTGTCATCTCTCTATTGTGACGCAAGGTACACTGTAGGCCCAGCCTGACAGAAAGAACAGAAAAACCGCTCAACGAGTGAGACATTTGGACGATCCAAGTCACCTAGGCCTGACTAAGTCATGAAGCGGGTAGTGCTATGCACGGCATGCAAAAGACCCCGGCTGCAACGAAGTGTGATCCTAGAAAGGCCCCGTGTGGCCGAAAGTCTCCGGTCGCCAGTCAGAGAGTGCCGGTAACTGCGCTGTGGGGTCAAGTTGGAAACGGGAGCATGTGGGAGAAGCCCGACTCTCCCCCTTTGGAAAGCAGCTTCGGGGCAGCTTCCAAGCTGCCTGAACACCACACCACCAGGACACTGTTCGCTCCACAGATGCCTCTGAGGAGCAGTGAGCTTTGGCCAAAGAAACCGGGTGCTTGCGCTTCCTTCCGGGGAGCTCAGCCCAGAGCATACTGTAGCTAAAGTGCCAACTAAATGTGACCTCTAGTCTCGAGGTAAGGTGCACGTTTTCCCATTCCCAGAGGCAGGGGTGCACCAGTTTCCAGGGAGTCTCAGTCCATGGACGGCTGTAGCTTTAGTAGGCCTCCCAGCGCTCAAGCCTCTCACGGGGGCACTTCTTTCCAAGGAAGTGCACCGTGTACCAGAAGCCTTCTGAGCACAATCAAGGGATACACGGCTCTGGGACCATCCCTCACTAGGCAGGTGAAAGGGCCGGCAACTAATCTGTTCTCTATGGCTAGCGTTCCACAGCTTTGAAACAGCCCCAGGAGCACGCTTCTTGGGCAGGCTTTCTTTCCATGCGGGTCTGGCACGTTGAGGACACCCATGCTGCCCTGGAAGAAATCACCGGGGCTCCAATCCACTTTGGGGACTCGTGCTCGACGTCTCTCTAAGTGAGGCAGAAAGTAGACTTTAGGTCCAGCCCGAAATAAAGTAGAGATGTACCCTGAGCCTTGCTAGGCAGTTGGAACATGCAAAGTCACCTAGGCCGCCTGAGGGCATTTAGAGGGTTAGGCCATTCAGCACAGGCAGAACAAACAGACTGCATCCCAAAGTTTCATCGCAGAAGGCCGAATTGTGTTCCAAGGGCCTCCTTTGGCTTGTCAGAGAAGAGAGGGATATGTGCTGGGTGATCCGGTGTGGAATTGAGAAGCCTGGAAAAAGGCAGTATGTTCCCCCATTTGAAAGGTAGATAGTGGCGGCCTCAAGGCTGACTGAAAGACAGTGCCGTTACCCGTCTTCTAGTCACTGCTAGGAATGCCTCAGGGAAGCAAGTGAGTTTTCTCCTACGAATCCAGGTGGTCGCCAGTGCCTTGCTAGGAGCTCGTCCCACGGCTTGCCCAAGCTAAAGTGCAAAGTAAACGTGACCCCAGGCCTCAAGGGAAGCACGAGCGTTTCCTATCAGCAAAGTTTGCTGTGCAGCCATCTCCAGGAACCCCGACTCGATCGAGTGCTTTCACTGCTCTCCGGCTCTCCGGAGGCCTCAGAGAGTCGCGTATGAATTCCCTTCTGAGGGAGAGCGTGGGTGCCGTGAGTCCCCTTTGTGTTTTCCGAGCCACACAGCGCAGAACAGGCTGTTGGGGTCAACCCTGTCTATGCAGAGGGAAGGGCAATGAACTGATCCTCGCTTGCCTAGCTTGATTTCGACCGCTGTAAAGCAGCCCCAGGACAACGTTTTTGCCAGTATTACCTTCAGCGTGGCTCTCCCTCTGTGGAGGCCCTCTGAACTGCACTGAAAGAATCCCTGAGCCTACAGAGCCCCCTGGCAACTCTTACCTGTCATCTCTCTATTGTGACGCAAGGTACACTGTAGGCCCAGCCTGACAGAAAGAACAGAAAAACCGCTCAACGAGTGAGACATTTGGACGATCCAAGTCACCTAGGCCTGACTAAGTCATGAAGCGGGTAGTGCTATGCACGGCATGCAAAAGACCCCGGCTGCAACGAAGTGTGATCCTAGAAAGGCCCCGTGTGGCCGAAAGTCTCCGGTCGCCAGTCAGAGAGTGCCGGTAACTGCGCTGTGGGGTCAAGTTGGAAACGGGAGCATGTGGGAGAAGCCCGACTCTCCCCCTTTGGAAAGCAGCTTCGGGGCAGCTTCCAAGCTGCCTGAACACCACACCACCAGGACACTGTTCGCTCCACAGATGCCTCTGAGGAGCAGTGAGCTTTGGCCAAAGAAACCGGGTGCTTGCGCTTCCTTCCGGGGAGCTCAGCCCAGAGCATACTGTAGCTAAAGTGCCAACTAAATGTGACCTCTAGTCTCGAGGTAAGGTGCACGTTTTCCCATTCCCAGAGGCAGGGGTGCACCAGTTTCCAGGGAGTCTCAGTCCATGGACGGCTGTAGCTTTAGTAGGCCTCCCAGCGCTCAAGCCTCTCACGGGGGCACTTCTTTCCAAGGAAGTGCACCGTGTACCAGAAGCCTTCTGAGCACAATCAAGGGATACACGGCTCTGGGACCATCCCTCACTAGGCAGGTGAAAGGGCCGGCAACTAATCTGTTCTCTATGGCTAGCGTTCCACAGCTTTGAAACAGCCCCAGGAGCACGCTTCTTGGGCAGGCTTTCTTTCCATGCGGGTCTGCCACGTTGAGGACACCTATGCTGCCCTGGAAGAAATCACCGGGGCTCCAATCCACTTTGGGGACTCGTGCTCGACGTCTCTCTAAGTGAGGCAGAAAGTAGACTTTAGGTCCAGCCCGAAATAAAGTAGAGATGTACCCTGAGCCTTGCTAGGCAGTTGGAACATGCAAAGTCACCTAGGCCGCCTGAGGGCATTTAGAGGGTTAGGCCATTCAGCACAGGCAGAACAAACAGACTGCATCCCAAAGTTTCATCGCAGAAGGCCGAATTGTGTTCCAAGGGCCTCCTTTGGCTTGTCAGAGAAGAGAGGGATATGTGCTGGGTGATCCGGTGTGGAATTGAGAAGCCTGGAAAAAGGCAGTATGTTCCCCCATTTGAAAGGTAGATAGTGGCGGCCTCAAGGCTGACTGAAAGACAGTGCCGTTACCCGTCTTCTAGTCACTGCTAGGAATGCCTCAGGGAAGCAAGTGAGTTTTCTCCTACGAATCCAGGTGGTCGCCAGTGCCTTGCTAGGAGCTCGTCCCACGGCTTGCCCAAGCTAAAGTGCAAAGTAAACGTGACCCCAGGCCTCAAGGGAAGCACGAGCGTTTCCTATCAGCAAAGTTTGCTGTGCAGCCATCTCCAGGAACCCCGACTCGATCGAGTGCTTTCACTGCTCTCCGGCTCTCCGGAGGCCTCAGAGAGTCGCGTATGAATTCCCTTCTGAGGGAGAGCGTGGGTGCCGTGAGTCCCCTTTGTGTTTTCCGAGCCACACAGCGCAGAACAGGCTGTTGGGGTCAACCCTGTCTATGCAGAGGGAAGGGCAATGAACTGATCCTCGCTTGCCTAGCTTGATTTCGACCGCTGTAAAGCAGCCCCAGGACAACGTTTTTGCCAGTATTACCTTCAGCGTGGCTCTCCCTCTGTGGAGGCCCTCTGAACTGCACTGAAAGAATCCCTGAGCCTACAGAGCCCCCTGGCAACTCTTACCTGTCATCTCTCTATTGTGACGCAAGGTACACTGTAGGCCCAGCCTGACAGAAAGAACAGAAAAACCGCTCAACGAGTGAGACATTTGGACGATCCAAGTCACCTAGGCCTGACTAAGTCATGAAGCGGGTAGTGCTATGCACGGCATGCAAAAGACCCCGGCTGCAACGAAGTGTGATCCTAGAAAGGCCCCGTGTGGCCGAAAGTCTCCAGTCGCCAGTCAGAGAGTGCCGGTAACTGCGCTGTGGGGTCAAGTTGGAAACGGGAGCATGTGGGAGAAGCCCGACTCTCCCCCTTTGGAAAGCAGCTTCGGGGCAGCTTCCAAGCTGCCTGAACACCACACCACCAGGACACTGTTCGCTCCACAGATGCCTCTGAGGAGCAGTGAGCTTTGGCCAAAGAAACCGGGTGCTTGCGCTTCCTTCCGGGGAGCTCAGCCCAGAGCATACTGTAGCTAAAGTGCCAACTAAATGTGACCTCTAGTCTCGAGGTAAGGTGCACGTTTTCCCATTCCCAGAGGCAGGGGTGCACCAGTTTCCAGGGAGTCTCAGTCCATGGACGGCTGTAGCTTTAGTAGGCCTCCCAGCGCTCAAGCCTCTCACGGGGGCACTTCTTTCCAAGGAAGTGCACCGTGTACCAGAAGCCTTCTGAGCACAATCAAGGGATACACGGCTCTGGGACCATCCCTCACTAGGCAGGTGAAAGGGCCGGCAACTAATCTGTTCTCTATGGCTAGCGTTCCACAGCTTTGAAACAGCCCCAGGAGCACGCTTCTTGGGCAGGCTTTCTTTCCATGCGGGTCTGCCACGTTGAGGACACCTATGCTGCCCTGGAAGAAATCACCGGGGCTCCAATCCACTTTGGGGACTCGTGCTCGACGTCTCTCTAAGTGAGGCAGAAAGTAGACTTTAGGTCCAGCCCGAAATAAAGTAGAGATGTACCCTGAGCCTTGCTAGGCAGTTGGAACATGCAAAGTCACCTAGGCCGCCTGAGGGCATTTAGAGGATTAAGCCATTCAGCACATGCAGAACAAACAGACTGCATCCCAAAGTTTCATCGCAGAAGGCCGAATTGTGTTCCAAGGGCCTCCTTTGGCTTGTCAGAGAAGAGAGGGATATGTGCTGGGTGATCCGGTGTGGAATTGAGAAGCCTGGAAAAAGGCAGTATGTTCCCCCATTTGAAAGGTAGATAGTGGCGGCCTCAAGGCTGACTGAAAGACAGTGCCGTTACCCGTCTTCTAGTCACTGCTAGGAATGCCTCAGGGAAGCAAGTGAGTTTTCTCCTACGAATCCAGGTGGTCGCCAGTGCCTTGCTAGGAGCTCGTCCCACGGCTTGCCCAAGCTAAAGTGCAAAGTAAACGTGACCCCAGGCCTCAAGGGAAGCACGAGCGTTTCCTATCAGCAAAGTTCGCTGTGCAGCCATCTCCAGGAACCCCGACTCGATAGAGTGCTTTCACTGCTCTCCGGCTCTCCGGAGGCCTCAGAGAGTCGCGTATGAATTCCCTTCTGAGGGAGAGCGTGGGTGCCGTGAGTCCCCTTTGTGTTTTCCGAGCCACACAGCGCAGAACAGGCTGTTGGGGTCAACCCTGTCTATGCAGAGGGAAGGGCAATGAACTGATCCTCGCTTGCCTAGCTTGATTTCGACCGCTGTAAAGCAGCCCCAGGACAACGTTTTTGCCAGTATTACCTTCAGCGTGGCTCTCCCTCTGTGGAGGCCCTCTGAACTGCACTGAAAGAATCCCTGAGCCTACAGAGCCCCCTGGCAACTCTTACCTGTCATCTCTCTATTGTGACGCAAGGTACACTGTAGGCCCAGCCTGACAGAAAGAACAGAAAAACCGCTCAACGAGTGAGACATTTGGACGATCCAAGTCACCTAGGCCTGACTAAGTCATGAAGCGGGTAGTGCTATGCACGGCATGCAAAAGACCCCGGCTGCAACGAAGTGTGATCCTAGAAAGGCCCCGTGTGGCCGAAAGTCTCCGGTCGCCAGTCAGAGAGTGCCGGTAACTGCGCTGTGGGGTCAAGTTGGAAACGGGAGCATGTGGGAGAAGCCCGACTCTCCCCCTTTGGAAAGCAGCTTCGGGGCAGCTTCCAAGCTGCCTGAACACCACACCACCAGGACACTGTTCGCTCCACAGATGCCTCTGAGGAGCAGTGAGCTTTGGCCAAAGAAACCGGGTGCTTGCGCTTCCTTCCGGGGAGCTCAGCCCAGAGCATACTGTAGCTAAAGTGCCAACTAAATGTGACCTCTAGTCTCGAGGTAAGGTGCACGTTTTCCCATTCCCAGAGGCAGGGGTGCACCAGTTTCCAGGGAGTCTCAGTCCATGGACGGCTGTAGCTTTAGTAGGCCTCCCAGCGCTCAAGCCTCTCACGGGGGCACTTCTTTCCAAGGAAGTGCACCGTGTACCAGAAGCCTTCTGAGCACAATCAAGGGATACACGGCTCTGGGACCATCCCTCACTAGGCAGGTGAAAGGGCCGGCAACTAATCTGTTCTCTATGGCTAGCGTTCCACAGCTTTGAAACAGCCCCAGGAGCACGCTTCTTGGGCAGGCTTTCTTTCCATGCGGGTCTGCCACGTTGAGGACACCTATGCTGCCCTGGAAGAAATCACCGGGGCTCCAATCCACTTTGGGGACTCGTGCTCGACGTCTCTCTAAGTGAGGCAGAAAGTAGACTTTAGGTCCAGCCCGAAATAAAGTAGAGATGTACCCTGAGCCTTGCTAGGCAGTTGGAACATGCAAAGTCACCTAGGCCGCCTGAGGGCATTTAGAGGGTTATGCCATTCAGCACAGGCAGAACAAACAGACTGCATCCCAAAGTTTCATCGCAGAAGGCCGAATTGTGTTCCAAGGGCCTCCTTTGGCTTGTCAGAGAAGAGAGGGATATGTGCTGGGTGATCCGGTGTGGAATTGAGAAGCCTGGAAAAAGGCAGTATGTTCCCCCATTTGAAAGGTAGATAGTGGCGGCCTCAAGGCTGACTGAAAGACAGTGCCGTTACCCGTCTTCTAGTCACTGCTAGGAATGCCTCAGGGAAGCAAGTGAGTTTTCTCCTACGAATCCAGGTGGTCGCCAGTGCCTTGCTAGGAGCTCGTCCCACGGCTTGCCCAAGCTAAAGTGCAAAGTAAACGTGACCCCAGGCCTCAAGGGAAGCACGAGCGTTTCCTATCAGCAAAGTTTGCTGTGCAGCCATCTCCAGGAACCCCGACTCGATCGAGTGCTTTCACTGCTCTCCGGCTCTCCGGAGGCCTCAGAGAGTCGCGTATGAATTCCCTTCTGAGGGAGAGCGTGGGTGCCGTGAGTCCCCTTTGTGTTTTCCGAGCCACACAGCGCAGAACAGGCTGTTGGGGTCAACCCTGTCTATGCAGAGGGAAGGGCAATGAACTGATCCTCGCTTGCCTAGCTTGATTTCGACCGCTGTAAAGCAGCCCCAGGACAACGTTTTTGCCAGTATTACCTTCAGCGTGGCTCTCCCTCTGTGGAGGCCCTCTGAACTGCACTGAAAGAATCCCTGAGCCTACAGAGCCCCCTGGCAACTCTTACCTGTCATCTCTCTATTGTGACGCAAGGTACACTGTAGGCCCAGCCTGACAGAAAGAACAGAAAAACCGCTCAACGAGTGAGACATTTGGACGATCCAAGTCACCTAGGCCTGACTAAGTCATGAAGCGGGTAGTGCTATGCACGGCATGCAAAAGACCCCGGCTGCAACGAAGTGTGATCCTAGAAAGGCCCCGTGTGGCCGAAAGTCTCCAGTCGCCAGTCAGAGAGTGCCGGTAACTGCGCTGTGGGGTCAAGTTGGAAACGGGAGCATGTGCGAGAAGCCCGACTCTCCCCCTTTGGAAAGCAGCTTCGGGGCAGCTTCCAAGCTGCCTGAACACCACACCACCAGGACACTGTTCGCTCCACAGATGCCTCTGAGGAGCAGTGAGCTTTGGCCAAAGAAACCGGGTGCTTGCGCTTCCTTCCGGGGAGCTCAGCCCAGAGCATACTGTAGCTAAAGTGCCAACTAAATGTGACCTCTAGTCTCGAGGTAAGGTGCACGTTTTCCCATTCCCAGAGGCAGGGGTGCACCAGTTTCCAGGGAGTCTCAGTCCATGGACGGCTGTAGCTTTAGTAGGCCTCCCAGCGCTCAAGCCTCTCACGGGGGCACTTCTTTCCAAGGAAGTGCACCGTGTACCAGAAGCCTTCTGAGCACAATCAAGGGATACACGGCTCTGGGACCATCCCTCACTAGGCAGGTGAAAGGGCCGGCAACTAATCTGTTCTCTATGGCTAGCGTTCCACAGCTTTGAAACAGCCCCAGGAGCACGCTTCTTGGGCAGGCTTTCTTTCCATGCGGGTCTGCCACGTTGAGGACACCTATGCTGCCCTGGAAGAAATCACCGGGGCTCCAATCCACTTTGGGGACTCGTGCTCGACGTCTCTCTAAGTGAGGCAGAAAGTAGACTTTAGGTCCAGCCCGAAATAAAGTAGAGATGTACCCTGAGCCTTGCTAGGCAGTTGGAACATGCAAAGTCACCTAGGCCGCCTGAGGGCATTTAGAGGGTTATGCCATTCAGCACATGCAGAACAAACAGACTGCATCCCAAAGTTTCATCGCAGAAGGCCGAATTGTGTTCCAAGGGCCTCCTTTGGCTTGTCAGAGAAGAGAGGGATATGTGCTGGGTGATCCGGTGTGGAATTGAGAAGCCTGGAAAAAGGCAGTATGTTCCCCCATTTGAAAGGTAGATAGTGGCGGCCTCAAGGCTGACTGAAAGACAGTGCCGTTACCCGTCTTCTAGTCACTGCTAGGAATGCCTCAGGGAAGCAAGTGAGTTTTCTCCTACGAATCCAGGTGGTCGCCAGTGCCTTGCTAGGAGCTCATCCCACGGCTTGCCCAAGCTAAAGTGCAAAGTAAACGTGACCCCAGGCCTCAAGGGAAGCACGAGCGTTTCCTATCAGCAAAGATCGCTGTGCAGCCATCTCCAGGAACCCCGACTCGATAGAGTGCTTTCACTGCTCTCCGGCTCTCCGGAGGCCTCAGAGAGTCGCGTATGAATTCCCTTCTGAGGGAGAGCGTGGGTGCCGTGAGTCCCCTTTGTGTTTTCCGAGCCACACAGCGCAGAACAGGCTGTTGGGGTCAACCCTGTCTATGCAGAGGGAAGGGCAATGAACTGATCCTCGCTTGCCTAGCTTGATTTCGACCGCTGTAAAGCAGCCCCAGGACAACGTTTTTGCCAGTATTACCTTCAGCGTGGCTCTCCCTCTGTGGAGGCCCTCTGAACTGCACTGAAAGAATCCCTGAGCCTACAGAGCCCCCTGGCAACTCTTACCTGTCATCTCTCTATTGTGACGCAAGGTACACTGTAGGCCCAGCCTGACAGAAAGAACAGAAAAACCGCTCAACGAGTGAGACATTTGGACGATCCAAGTCACCTAGGCCTGACTAAGTCATGAAGCGGGTAGTGCTATGCACGGCATGCAAAAGACCCCGGCTGCAACGAAGTGTGATCCTAGAAAGGCCCCGTGTGGCCGAAAGTCTCCGGTCGCCAGTCAGAGAGTGCCGGTAACTGCGCTGTGGGGTCAAGTTGGAAACGGGAGCATGTGGGAGAAGCCCGACTCTCCCCCTTTGGAAAGCAGCTTCGGGGCAGCTTCCAAGCTGCCTGAACACCACACCACCAGGACACTGTTCGCTCCACAGATGCCTCTGAGGAGCAGTGAGCTTTGGCCAAAGAAACCGGGTGCTTGCGCTTCCTTCCGGGGAGCTCAGCCCAGAGCATACTGTAGCTAAAGTGCCAACTAAATGTGACCTCTAGTCTCGAGGTAAGGTGCACGTTTTCCCATTCCCAGAGGCAGGGGTGCACCAGTTTCCAGGGAGTCTCAGTCCATGGACGGCTGTAGCTTTAGTAGGCCTCCCAGCGCTCAAGCCTCTCACGGGGGCACTTCTTTCCAAGGAAGTGCACCGTGTACCAGAAGCCTTCTGAGCACAATCAAGGGATACACGGCTCTGGGACCATCCCTCACTAGGCAGGTGAAAGGGCCGGCAACTAATCTGTTCTCTATGGCTAGCGTTCCACAGCTTTGAAACAGCCCCAGGAGCACGCTTCTTGGGCAGGCTTTCTTTCCATGCGGGTCTGGCACGTTGAGGACACCCATGCTGCCCTGGAAGAAATCACCGGGGCTCCAATCCACTTTGGGGACTCGTGCTCGACGTCTCTCTAAGTGAGGCAGAAAGTAGACTTTAGGTCCAGCCCGAAATAAAGTAGAGATGTACCCTGAGCCTTGCTAGGCAGTTGGAACATGCAAAGTCACCTAGGCCGCCTGAGGGCATTTAGAGGGTTATGCCATTCAGCACAGGCAGAACAAACAGACTGCATCCCAAAGTTTCATCGCAGAAGGCCGAATTGTGTTCCAAGGGCCTCCTTTGGCTTGTCAGAGAAGAGAGGGATATGTGCTGGGTGATCCGGTGTGGAATTGAGAAGCCTGGAAAAAGGCAGTATGTTCCCCCATTTGAAAGGTAGATAGTGGCGGCCTCAAGGCTGACTGAAAGACAGTGCCGTTACCCGTCTTCTAGTCACTGCTAGGAATGCCTCAGAGAAGCAAGTGAGTTTTCTCCTACGAATCCAGGTGGTCGCCAGTGCCTTGCTAGGAGCTCGTCCCACGGCTTGCCCAAGCTAAAGTGCAAAGTAAACGTGACCCCAGGCCTCAAGGGAAGCACGAGCGTTTCCTATCAGCAAAGTTTGCTGTGCAGCCATCTCCAGGAACCCCGACTCGATAGAGTGCTTTCACTGCTCTCCGGCTCTCCGGAGGCCTCAGAGAGTCGCGTATGAATTCCCTTCTGAGGGAGAGCGTGGGTGCCGTGAGTCCCCTTTGTGTTTTCC
This sequence comes from Mesoplodon mirus, assembly GCF_964341445.2. Lineage (NCBI taxonomy): Eukaryota > Metazoa > Chordata > Mammalia > Artiodactyla > Ziphiidae > Mesoplodon > Mesoplodon mirus. Next base: position 670,038 of record NW_028295594.1, on the reverse strand, counting down.
GAGCCACACAGCGCAGAACAGGCTGTTGGGGTCAACCCTGTCTATGCAGAGGGAAGGGCAATGAACTGATCCTCGCTTGCCTAGCTTGATTTCGACCGCTGTAAAGCAGCCCCAGGACAACGTTTTTGCCAGTATTACCTTCAGCGTGGCTCTCCCTCTGTGGAGGCCCTCTGAACTGCACTGAAAGAATCCCTGAGCCTACAGAGCCCCCTGGCAACTCTTACCTGTCATCTCTCTATTGTGACGCAAGGTACACTGTAGGCCCAGCCTGACAGAAAGAACAGAAAAACCGCTCAACGAGTGAGACATTTGGACGATCCAAGTCACCTAGGCCTGACTAAGTCATGAAGCGGGTAGTGCTATGCACGGCATGCAAAAGACCCCGGCTGCAACGAAGTGTGATCCTAGAAAGGCCCCGTGTGGCCGAAAGTCTCCGGTCGCCAGTCAGAGAGTGCCGGTAACTGCGCTGTGGGGTCAAGTTGGAAACGGGAGCATGTGGGAGAAGCCCGACTCTCCCCCTTTGGAAAGCAGCTTCGGGGCAGCTTCCAAGCTGCCTGAACACCACACCACCAGGACACTGTTCGCTCCACAGATGCCTCTGAGGAGCAGTGAGCTTTGGCCAAAGAAACCGGGTGCTTGCGCTTCCTTCCGGGGAGCTCAGCCCAGAGCATACTGTAGCTAAAGTGCCAACTAAATGTGACCTCTAGTCTCGAGGTAAGGTGCACGTTTTCCCATTCCCAGAGGCAGGGGTGCACCAGTTTCCAGGGAGTCTCAGTCCATGGACGGCTGTAGCTTTAGTAGGCCTCCCAGCGCTCAAGCCTCTCACGGGGGCACTTCTTTCCAAGGAAGTGCACCGTGTACCAGAAGCCTTCTGAGCACAATCAAGGGATACACGGCTCTGGGACCATCCCTCACTAGGCAGGTGAAAGGGCCGGCAACTAATCTGTTCTCTATGGCTAGCGTTCCACAGCTTTGAAACAGCCCCAGGAGCACGCTTCTTGGGCAGGCTTTCTTTCCATGCGGGTCTGCCACGTTGAGGACACCTATGCTGCCCTGGAAGAAATCACCAGGGCTCCAATCCACTTTGGGGACTCGTGCTCGACGTCTCTCTAAGTGAGGCAGAAAGTAGACTTTAGGTCCAGCCCGAAATAAAGTAGAGATGTACCCTGAGCCTTGCTAGGCAGTTGGAACATGCAAAGTCACCTAGGCCGCCTGAGGGCATTTAGAGGGTTAGGCCATTCAGCACAGGCAGAACAAACAGACTGCATCCCAAAGTTTCATCGCAGAAGGCCGAATTGTGTTCCAAGGGCCTCCTTTGGCTTGTCAGAGAAGAGAGGGATATGTGCTGGGTGATCCGGTGTGGAATTGAGAAGCCTGGAAAAAGGCAGTATGTTCCCCCATTTGAAAGGTAGATAGTGGCGGCCTCAAGGCTGACTGAAAGACAGTGCCGTTACCCGTCTTCTAGTCACTGCTAGGAATGCCTCAGGGAAGCAAGTGAGTTTTCTCCTACGAATCCAGGTGGTCGCCAGTGCCTTGCTAGGAGCTCATCCCACGGCTTGCCCAAGCTAAAGTGCAAAGTAAACGTGACCCCAGGCCTCAGGGGAAGCACGAGCGTTTCCTATCAGCAAAGTTTGCTGTGCAGCCATCTCCAGGAACCCCGACTCGATAGAGTGCTTTCACTGCTCTCCGGCTCTCCGGAGGCCTCAGAGAGTCGCGTATGAATTCCCTTCTGAGGGAGAGCGTGGGTGCCGTGAGTCCCCTTTGTGTTTTCCGAGCCACACAGCGCAGAACAGGCTGTTGGGGTCAACCCTGTCTATGCAGAGGGAAGGGCAATGAACTGATCCTCGCTTGCCTAGCTTGATTTCGACCGCTGTAAAGCAGCCCCAGGACAACGTTTTTGCCAGTATTACCTTCAACGTGGCTCTCCCTCTGTGGAGGCCCCCTGAACTGCACTGAAAGAATCCCTGAGCCTACAGAGCCCCCTGGCAACTCTTACCTGTCATCTCTCTATTGTGACGCAAGGTACACTGTAGGCCCAGCCTGACAGAAAGAACAGAAAAACCGCTCAACGAGTGAGACATTTGGACGATCCAAGTCACCTAGGCCTGACTAAGTCATGAAGCGGGTAGTGCTATGCACGGCATGCAAAAGACCCCGGCTGCAACGAAGTGTGATCCTAGAAAGGCCCCGTGTGGCCGAAAGTCTCCAGTCGCCAGTCAGAGAGTGCCGGTAACTGCGCTGTGGGGTCAAGTTGGAAACGGGAGCATGTGGGAGAAGCCCGACTCTCCCCCTTTGGAAAGCAGCTTCGGGGCAGCTTCCAAGCTGCCTGAACACCACACCACCAGGACACTGTTCGCTCCACAGATGCCTCTGAGGAGCAGTGAGCTTTGGCCAAAGAAACCGGGTGCTTGCGCTTCCTTCCGGGGAGCTCAGCCCAGAGCATACTGTAGCTAAAGTGCCAACTAAATGTGACCTCTAGTCTCGAGGTAAGGTGCACGTTTTCCCATTCCCAGAGGCAGGGGTGCACCAGTTTCCAGGGAGTCTCAGTCCATGGACGGCTGTAGCTTTAGTAGGCCTCCCAGCGCTCAAGCCTCTCACGGGGGCACTTCTTTCCAAGGAAGTGCACCGTGTACCAGAAGCCTTCTGAGCACAATCAAGGGATACACGGCTCTGGGACCATCCCTCACTAGGCAGGTGAAAGGGCCGGCAACTAATCTGTTCTCTATGGCTAGCGTTCCACAGCTTTGAAACAGCCCCAGGAGCACGCTTCTTGGGCAGGCTTTCTTTCCATGCGGGTCTGCCACGTTGAGGACACCTATGCTGCCCTGGAAGAAATCACCGGGGCTCCAATCCACTTTGGGGACTCGTGCTCGACGTCTCTCTAAGTGAGGCAGAAAGTAGACTTTAGGTCCAGCCCGAAATAAAGTAGAGATGTACCCTGAGCCTTGCTAGGCAGTTGGAACATGCAAAGTCACCTAGGCCGCCTGAGGGCATTTAGAGGGTTATGCCATTCAGCACATGCAGAACAAACAGACTGCATCCCAAAGTTTCATCGCAGAAGGCCGAATTGTGTTCCAAGGGCCTCCTTTGGCTTGTCAGAGAAGAGAGGGATATGTGCTGGGTGATCCGGTGTGGAATTGAGAAGCCTGGAAAAAGGCAGTATGTTCCCCCATTTGAAAGGTAGATAGTGGCGGCCTCAAGGCTGACTGAAAGACAGTGCCGTTACCCGTCTTCTAGTCACTGCTAGGAATGCCTCAGGGAAGCAAGTGAGTTTTCTCCTACGAATCCAGGTGGTCGCCAGTGCCTTGCTAGGAGCTCGTCCCACGGCTTGCCCAAGCTAAAGTGCAAAGTAAACGTGACCCCAGGCCTCAAGGGAAGCACGAGCGTTTCCTATCAGCAAAGTTTGCTGTGCAGCCATCTCCAGGAACCCCGACTCGATAGAGTGCTTTCACTGCTCTCCGGCTCTCCGGAGGCCTCAGAGAGTCGCGTATGAATTCCCTTCTGAGGGAGAGCGTGGGTGCCGTGAGTCCCCTTTGTGTTTTCCGAGCCACACAGCGCAGAACAGGCTGTTGGGGTCAACCCTGTCTATGCAGAGGGAAGGGCAATGAACTGATCCTCGCTTGCCTAGCTTGATTTCGACCGCTGTAAAGCAGCCCCAGGACAACGTTTTTGCCAGTATTACCTTCAGCGTGGCTCTCCCTCTGTGGAGGCCCTCTGAACTGCACTGAAAGAATCCCTGAGCCTACAGAGCCCCCTGGCAACTCTTACCTGTCATCTCTCTATTGTGACGCAAGGTACACTGTAGGCCCAGCCTGACAGAAAGAACAGAAAAACCGCTCAACGAGTGAGACATTTGGACGATCCAAGTCACCTAGGCCTGACTAAGTCATGAAGCGGGTAGTGCTATGCACGGCATGCAAAAGACCCCGGCTGCAACGAAGTGTGATCCTAGAAAGGCCCCGTGTGGCCGAAAGTCTCCAGTCGCCAGTCAGAGAGTGCCGGTAACTGCGCTGTGGGGTCAAGTTGGAAACGGGAGCATGTGGGAGAAGCCCGACTCTCCCCCTTTGGAAAGCAGCTTCGGGGCAGCTTCCAAGCTGCCTGAACACCACACCACCAGGACACTGTTCGCTCCACAGATGCCTCTGAGGAGCAGTGAGCTTTGGCCAAAGAAACCGGGTGCTTGCGCTGCCTTCCGGGGAGCTCAGCCCAGAGCATACTGTAGCTAAAGTGCCAACTAAATGTGACCTCTAGTCTCGAGGTAAGGTGCACGTTTTCCCATTCCCAGAGGCAGGGGTGCACCAGTTTCCAGGGAGTCTCAGTCCATGGACGGCTGTAGCTTTAGTAGGCCTCCCAGCGCTCAAGCCTCTCACGGGGGCACTTCTTTCCAAGGAAGTGCACCGTGTACCAGAAGCCTTCTGAGCACAATCAAGGGATACACGGCTCTGGGACCATCCCTCACTAGGCAGGTGAAAGGGCCGGCAACTAATCTGTTCTCTATGGCTAGCGTTCCACAGCTTTGAAACAGCCCCAGGAGCACGCTTCTTGGGCAGGCTTTCTTTCCATGCGGGTCTGCCACGTTGAGGACACCTATGCTGCCCTGGAAGAAATCACCGGGGCTCCAATCCACTTTGGGGACTCGTGCTCGACGTCTCTCTAAGTGAGGCAGAAAGTAGACTTTAGGTCCAGCCCGAAATAAAGTAGAGATGTACCCTGAGCCTTGCTAGGCAGTTGGAACATGCAAAGTCACCTAGGCCGCCTGAGGGCATTTAGAGGGTTATGCCATTCAGCACAGGCAGAACAAACAGACTGCATCCCAAAGTTTCATCGCAGAAGGCCGAATTGCGTTCCAAGGGCCTCCTTTGGCTTGTCAGAGAAGAGAGGGATATGTGCTGGGTGATCCGGTGTGGAATTGAGAAGCCTGGAAAAAGGCAGTATGTTCCCCCATTTGAAAGGTAGATAGTGGCGGCCTCAAGGCTGACTGAAAGACAGTGCCGTTACCCGTCTTCTAGTCACTGCTAGGAATGCCTCAGGGAAGCAAGTGAGTTTTCTCCTACGAATCCAGGTGGTCGCCAGTGCCTTGCTAGGAGCTCGTCCCACGGCTTGCCCAAGCTAAAGTGCAAAGTAAACGTGACCCCAGGCCTCAAGGGAAGCACGAGCGTTTCCTATCAGCAAAGTTTGCTGTGCAGCCATCTCCAGGAACCCCGACTCGATAGAGTGCTTTCACTGCTCTCCGGCTCTCCGGAGGCCTCAGAGAGTCGCGTATGAATTCCCTTCTGAGGGAGAGCGTGGGTGCCGTGAGTCCCCTTTGTGTTTTCCGAGCCACACAGCGCAGAACAGGCTGTTGGGGTCAACCCTGTCTATGCAGAGGGAAGGGCAATGAACTGATCCTCGCTTGCCTAGCTTGATTTCGACCGCTGTAAAGCAGCCCCAGGACAACGTTTTTGCCAGTATTACCTTCAACGTGGCTCTCCCTCTGTGGAGGCCCTCTGAACTGCACTGAAAGAATCCCTGAGCCTACAGAGCCCCCTGGCAACTCTTACCTGTCATCTCTCTATTGTGACGCAAGGTACACTGTAGGCCCAGCCTGACAGAAAGAACAGAAAAACCGCTCAACGAGTGAGACATTTGGACGATCCAAGTCACCTAGGCCTGACTAAGTCATGAAGCGGGTAGTGCTATGCACGGCATGCAAAAGACCCCGGCTGCAACGAAGTGTGATCCTAGAAAGGCCCCGTGTGGCCGAAAGTCTCCAGTCGCCAGTCAGAGAGTGCCGGTAACTGCGCTGTGGGGTCAAGTTGGAAACGGGAGCATGTGCGAGAAGCCCGACTCCCCCCCTTTGGAAAGCAGCTTCGGGGCAGCTTCCAAGCTGCCTGAACACCACACCACCAGGACACTGTTCGCTCCACAGATGCCTCTGAGGAGCAGTGAGCTTTGGCCAAAGAAACCGGGTGCTTGCGCTTCCTTCCGGGGAGCTCAGCCCAGAGCATACTGTAGCTAAAGTGCCAACTAAATGTGACCTCTAGTCTCGAGGTAAGGTGCACGTTTTCCCATTCCCAGAGGCAGGGGTGCACCAGTTTCCAGGGAGTCTCAGTCCATGGACGGCTGTAGCTTTAGTAGGCCTCCCAGCGCTCAAGCCTCTCACGGGGGCACTTCTTTCCAAGGAAGTGCACCGTGTACCAGAAGCCTTCTGAGCACAATCAAGGGATACACGGCTCTGGGACCATCCCTCACTAGGCAGGTGAAAGGGCCGGCAACTAATCTGTTCTCTATGGCTAGCGTTCCACAGCTTTGAAACAGCCCCAGGAGCACGCTTCTTGGGCAGGCTTTCTTTCCATGCGGGTCTGCCACGTTGAGGACACCTATGCTGCCCTGGAAGAAATCACCGGGGCTCCAATCCACTTTGGGGACTCGTGCTCGACGTCTCTCTAAGTGAGGCAGAAAGTAGACTTTAGGTCCAGCCCGAAATAAAGTAGAGATGTACCCTGAGCCTTGCTAGGCAGTTGGAACATGCAAAGTCACCTAGGCCGCCTGAGGGCATTTAGAGGGTTAGGCCATTCAGCACAGGCAGAACAAACAGACTGCATCCCAAAGTTTCATCGCAGAAGGCCGAATTGTGTTCCAAGGGCCTCCTTTGGCTTGTCAGAGAAGAGAGGGATATGTGCTGGGTGATCCGGTGTGGAATTGAGAAGCCTGGAAAAAGGCAGTATGTTCCCCCATTTGAAAGGTAGATAGTGGCGGCCTCAAGGCTGACTGAAAGACAGTGCCGTTACCCGTCTTCTAGTCACTGCTAGGAATGCCTCAGGGAAGCAAGTGAGTTTTCTCCTACGAATCCAGGTGGTCGCCAGTGCCTTGCTAGGAGCTCATCCCACGGCTTGCCCAAGCTAAAGTGCAAAGTAAACGTGACCCCAGGCCTCAAGGGAAGCACGAGCGTTTCCTATCAGCAAAGTTTGCTGTGCAGCCATCTCCAGGAACCCCGACTCGATAGAGTGCTTTCACTGCTCTCCGGCTCTCCGGAGGCCTCAGAGAGTCGCGTATGAATTCCCTTCTGAGGGAGAGCGTGGGTGCCGTGAGTCCCCTTTGTGTTTTCCGAGCCACACAGCGCAGAACAGGCTGTTGGGGTCAACCCTGTCTATGCAGAGGGAAGGGCAATGAACTGATCCTCGCTTGCCTAGCTTGATTTCGACCGCTGTAAAGCAGCCCCAGGACAACGTTTTTGCCAGTATTACCTTCAACGTGGCTCTCCCTCTGTGGAGGCCCTCTGAACTGCACTGAAAGAATCCCTGAGCCTACAGAGGCCCCTGGCAACTCTTACCTGTCATCTCTCTATTGTGACGCAAGGTACACTGTAGGCCCAGCCTGACAGAAAGAACAGAAAAACCGCTCAACGAGTGAGACATTTGGACGATCCAAGTCACCTAGGCCTGACTAAGTCATGAAGCGGGTAGTGCTATGCACGGCATGCAAAAGACCCCGGCTGCAACGAAGTGTGATCCTAGAAAGGCCCCGTGTGGCCGAAAGTCTCCAGTCGCCAGTCAGAGAGTGCCGGTAACTGCGCTGTGGGGTCAAGTTGGAAACGGGAGCATGTGCGAGAAGCCCGACTCTCCCCCTTTGGAAAGCAGCTTCGGGGCAGCTTCCAAGCTGCCTGAACACCACACCACCAGGACACTGTTCGCTCCACAGATGCCTCTGAGGAGCAGTGAGCTTTGGCCAAAGAAACCGGGTGCTTGCGCTTCCTTCCGGGGAGCTCAGCCCAGAGCATACTGTAGCTAAAGTGCCAACTAAATGTGACCTCTAGTCTCGAGGTAAGGTGCACGTTTTCCCATTCCCAGAGGCAGGGGTGCACCAGTTTCCAGGGAGTCTCAGTCCATGGACGGCTGTAGCTTTAGTAGGCCTCCCAGCGCTCAAGCCTCTCACGGGGGCACTTCTTTCCAAGGAAGTGCACCGTGTACCAGAAGCCTTCTGAGCACAATCAAGGGATACACGGCTCTGGGACCATCCCTCACTAGGCAGGTGAAAGGGCCGGCAACTAATCTGTTCTCTATGGCTAGCGTTCCACAGCTTTGAAACAGCCCCAGGAGCACGCTTCTTGGGCAGGCTTTCTTTCCATGCGGGTCTGCCACGTTGAGGACACCTACGCTGCCCTGGAAGAAATCACCGGGGCTCCAATCCACTTTGGGGACTCGTGCTCGACGTCTCTCTAAGTGAGGCAGAAAGTAGACTTTAGGTCCAGCCAGAAATAAAGTAGAGATGTACCCTGAGCCTTGCTAGGCAGTTGGAACATGCAAAGTCACCTAGGCCGCCTGAGGGCATTTAGAGGGTTAGGCCATTCAGCACAGGCAGAACAAACAGACTGCATCCCAAAGTTTCATCGCAGAAGGCCGAATTGTGTTCCAAGGGCCTCCTTTGGCTTGTCAGAGAAGAGAGGGATATGTGCTGGGTGATCCGGTGTGGAATTGAGAAGCCTGGAAAAAGGCAGTATGTTCCCCCATTTGAAAGGTAGATAGTGGCGGCCTCAAGGCTGACTGAAAGACAGTGCCGTTACCCGTCTTCTAGTCACTGCTAGGAATGCCTCAGGGAAGCAAGTGAGTTTTCTCCTACGAATCCAGGTGGTCGCCAGTGCCTTGCTAGGAGCTCGTCCCACGGCTTGCCCAAGCTAAAGTGCAAAGTAAACGTGACCCCAGGCCTCAAGGGAAGCACGAGCGTTTCCTATCAGCAAAGTTTGCTGTGCAGCCATCTCCAGGAACCCCGACTCGATAGAGTGCTTTCACTGCTCTCCGGCTCTCCGGAGGCCTCAGAGAGTCGCGTATGAATTCCCTTCTGAGGGAGAGCGTGGGTGCCGTGAGTCCCCTTTGTGTTTTCCGAGCCACACAGCGCAGAACAGGCTGTTGGGGTCAACCCTGTCTATGCAGAGGGAAGGGCAATGAACTGATCCTCGCTTGCCTAGCTTGATTTCGACCGCTGTAAAGCAGCCCCAGGACAACGTTTTTGCCAGTATTACCTTCAGCGTGGCTCTCCCTCTGTGGAGGCCCTCTGAACTGCACTGAAAGAATCCCTGAGCCTACAGAGCCCCCTGGCAACTCTTACCTGTCATCTCTCTATTGTGACGCAAGGTACACTGTAGGCCCAGCCTGACAGAAAGAACAGAAAAACCGCTCAACGAGTGAGACATTTGGACGATCCAAGTCACCTAGGCCTGACTAAGTCATGAAGCGGGTAGTGCTATGCACGGCATGCAAAAGACCCCGGCTGCAACGAAGTGTGATCCTAGAAAGGCCCCGTGTGGCCGAAAGTCTCCAGTCGCCAGTCAGAGAGTGCCGGTAACTGCGCTGTGGGGTCAAGTTGGAAACGGGAGCATGTGGGAGAAGCCCGACTCTCCCCCTTTGGAAAGCAGCTTCGGGGCAGCTTCCAAGCTGCCTGAACACCACACCACCAGGACACTGTTCGCTCCACAGATGCCTCTGAGGAGCAGTGAGCTTTGGCCAAAGAAACCGGGTGCTTGCGCTTCCTTCCGGGGAGCTCAGCCCAGAGCATACTGTAGCTAAAGTGCCAACTAAATGTGACCTCTAGTCTCGAGGTAAGGTGCACGTTTTCCCATTCCCAGAGGCAGGGGTGCACCAGTTTCCAGGGAGTCTCAGTCCATGGACGGCTGTAGCTTTAGTAGGCCTCCCAGCGCTCAAGCCTCTCACGGGGGCACTTCTTTCCAAGGAAGTGCACCGTGTACCAGAAGCCTTCTGAGCACAATCAAGGGATACACGGCTCTGGGACCATCCCTCACTAGGCAGGTGAAAGGGCCGGCAACTAATCTGTTCTCTATGGCTAGCGTTCCACAGCTTTGAAACAGCCCCAGGAGCACGCTTCTTGGGCAGGCTTTCTTTCCATGCGGGTCTGCCACGTTGAGGACACCTATGCTGCCCTGGAAGAAATCACCGGGGCTCCAATCCACTTTGGGGACTCGTGCTCGACGTCTCTCTAAGTGAGGCAGAAAGTAGACTTTAGGTCCAGCCCGAAATAAAGTAGAGATGTACCCTGAGCCTTGCTAGGCAGTTGGAACATGCAAAGTCACCTAGGCCGCCTGAGGGCATTTAGAGGGTTATGCCATTCAGCACATGCAGAACAAACAGACTGCATCCCAAAGTTTCATCGCAGAAGGCCGAATTGTGTTCCAAGGGCCTCCTTTGGCTTGTCAGAGAAGAGAGGGATATGTGCTGGGTGATCCGGTGTGGAATTGAGAAGCCTGGAAAAAGGCAGTATGTTCCCCCATTTGAAAGGTAGATAGTGGCGGCCTCAAGGCTGACTGAAAGACAGTGCCGTTACCCGTCTTCTAGTCACTGCTAGGAATGCCTCAGGGAAGCAAGTGAGTTTTCTCCTACGAATCCAGGTGGTCGCCAGTGCCTTGCTAGGAGCTCGTCCCACGGCTTGCCCAAGCTAAAGTGCAAAGTAAACGTGACCCCAGGCCTCAAGGGAAGCACGAGCGTTTCCTATCAGCAAAGTTTGCTGTGCAGCCATCTCCAGGAACCCCGACTCGATAGAGTGCTTTCACTGCTCTCCGGCTCTCCGGAGGCCTCAGAGAGTCGCGTATGAATTCCCTTCTGAGGGAGAGCGTGGGTGCCGTGAGTCCCCTTTGTGTTTTCCGAGCCACACAGCGCAGAACAGGCTGTTGGGGTCAACCCTGTCTATGCAGAGGGAAGGGCAATGAACTGATCCTCGCTTGCCTAGCTTGATTTCGACCGCTGTAAAGCAGCCCCAGGACAACGTTTTTGCCAGTATTACCTTCAACGTGGCTCTCCCTCTGTGGAGGCCCTCTGAACTGCACTGAAAGAATCCCTGAGCCTACAGAGCCCCCTGGCAACTCTTACCTGTCATCTCTCTATTGTGACGCAAGGTACACTGTAGGCCCAGCCTGACAGAAAGAACAGAAAAACCGCTCAACGAGTGAGACATTTGGACGATCCAAGTCACCTAGGCCTGACTAAGTCATGAAGCGGGTAGTGCTATGCACGGCATGCAAAAGACCCCGGCTGCAACGAAGTGTGATCCTAGAAAGGCCCCGTGTGGCCGAAAGTCTCCAGTCGCCAGTCAGAGAGTGCCGGTAACTGCGCTGTGGGGTCAAGTTGGAAACGGGAGCATGTGCGAGAAGCCCGACTCCCCCCCTTTGGAAAGCAGCTTCGGGGCAGCTTCCAAGCTGCCTGAACACCACACCACCAGGACACTGTTCGCTCCACAGATGCCTCTGAGGAGCAGTGAGCTTTGGCCAAAGAAACCGGGTGCTTGCGCTTCCTTCCGGGGAGCTCAGCCCAGAGCATACTGTAGCTAAAGTGCCAACTAAATGTGACCTCTAGTCTCGAGGTAAGGTGCACGTTTTCCCATTCCCAGAGGCAGGGGTGCACCAGTTTCCAGGGAGTCTCAGTCCATGGACGGCTGTAGCTTTAGTAGGCCTCCCAGCGCTCAAGCCTCTCACGGGGGCACTTCTTTCCAAGGAAGTGCACCGTGTACCAGAAGCCTTCTGAGCACAATCAAGGGATACACGGCTCTGGGACCATCCCTCACTAGGCAGGTGAAAGGGCCGGCAACTAATCTGTTCTCTATGGCTAGCGTTCCACAGCTTTGAAACAGCCCCAGGAGCACGCTTCTTGGGCAGGCTTTCTTTCCATGCGGGTCTGCCACGTTGAGGACACCTATGCTGCCCTGGAAGAAATCACCGGGGCTCCAATCCACTTTGGGGACTCGTGCTCGACGTCTCTCTAAGTGAGGCAGAAAGTAGACTTTAGGTCCAGCCCGAAATAAAGTAGAGATGTACCCTGAGCCTTGCTAGGCAGTTGGAACATGCAAAGTCACCTAGGCCGCCTGAGGGCATTTAGAGGGTTAGGCCATTCAGCACAGGCAGAACAAACAGACTGCATCCCAAAGTTTCATCGCAGAAGGCCGAATTGTGTTCCAAGGGCCTCCTTTGGCTTGTCAGAGAAGAGAGGGATATGTGCTGGGTGATCCGGTGTGGAATTGAGAAGCCTGGAAAAAGGCAGTATGTTCCCCCATTTGAAAGGTAGATAGTGGCGGCCTCAAGGCTGACTGAAAGACAGTGCCGTTACCCGTCTTCTAGTCACTGCTAGGAATGCCTCAGGGAAGCAAGTGAGTTTTCTCCTACGAATCCAGGTGGTCGCCAGTGCCTTGCTAGGAGCTCATCCCACGGCTTGCCCAAGCTAAAGTGCAAAGTAAACGTGACCCCAGGCCTCAAGGGAAGCACGAGCGTTTCCTATCAGCAAAGTTTGCTGTGCAGCCATCTCCAGGAACCCCGACTCGATAGAGTGCTTTCACTGCTCTCCGGCTCTCCGGAGGCCTCAGAGAGTCGCGTATGAATTCCCTTCTGAGGGAGAGCGTGGGTGCCGTGAGTCCCCTTTGTGTTTTCCGAGCCACACAGCGCAGAACAGGCTGTTGGGGTCAACCCTGTCTATGCAGAGGGAAGGGCAATGAACTGATCCTCGCTTGCCTAGCTTGATTTCGACCGCTGTAAAGCAGCCCCAGGACAACGTTTTTGCCAGTATTACCTTCAACGTGGCTCTCCCTCTGTGGAGGCCCTCTGAACTGCACTGAAAGAATCCCTGAGCCTACAGAGGCCCCTGGCAACTCTTACCTGTCATCTCTCTATTGTGACGCAAGGTACACTGTAGGCCCAGCCTGACAGAAAGAACAGAAAAACCGCTCAACGAGTGAGACATTTGGACGATCCAAGTCACCTAGGCCTGACTAAGTCATGAAGCGGGTAGTGCTATGCACGGCATGCAAAAGACCCCGGCTGCAACGAAGTGTGATCCTAGAAAGGCCCCGTGTGGCCGAAAGTCTCCAGTCGCCAGTCAGAGAGTGCCGGTAACTGCGCTGTGGGGTCAAGTTGGAAACGGGAGCATGTGCGAGAAGCCCGACTCTCCCCCTTTGGAAAGCAGCTTCGGGGCAGCTTCCAAGCTGCCTGAACACCACACCACCAGGACACTGTTCGCTCCACAGATGCCTCTGAGGAGCAGTGAGCTTTGGCCAAAGAAACCGGGTGCTTGCGCTTCCTTCCGGGGAGCTCAGCCCAGAGCATACTGTAGCTAAAGTGCCAACTAAATGTGACCTCTAGTCTCGAGGTAAGGTGCACGTTTTCCCATTCCCAGAGGCAGGGGTGCACCAGTTTCCAGGGAGTCTCAGTCCATGGACGGCTGTAGCTTTAGTAGGCCTCCCAGCGCTCAAGCCTCTCACGGGGGCACTTCTTTCCAAGGAAGTGCACCGTGTACCAGAAGCCTTCTGAGCACAATCAAGGGATACACGGCTCTGGGACCATCCCTCACTAGGCAGGTGAAAGGGCCGGCAACTAATCTGTTCTCTATGGCTAGCGTTCCACAGCTTTGAAACAGCCCCAGGAGCACGCTTCTTGGGCAGGCTTTCTTTCCATGCGGGTCTGCCACGTTGAGGACACCTATGCTGCCCTGGAAGAAATCACCGGGGCTCCAATCCACTTTGGGGACTCGTGCTCGACGTCTCTCTAAGTGAGGCAGAAAGTAGACTTTAGGTCCAGCCAGAAATAAAGTAGAGATGTACCCTGAGCCTTGCTAGGCAGTTGGAACATGCAAAGTCACCTAGGCCGCCTGAGGGCATTTAGAGGGTTAGGCCATTCAGCACAGGCAGAACAAACAGACTGCATCCCAAAGTTTCATCGCAGAAGGCCGAATTGTGTTCCAAGGGCCTCCTTTGGCTTGTCAGAGAAGAGAGGGATATGTGCTGGGTGATCCGGTGTGGAATTGAGAAGCCTGGAAAAAGGCAGTATGTTCCCCCATTTGAAAGGTAGATAGTGGCGGCCTCAAGGCTGACTGAAAGACAGTGCCGTTACCCGTCTTCTAGTCACTGCTAGGAATGCCTCAGGGAAGCAAGTGAGTTTTCTCCTACGAATCCAGGTGGTCGCCAGTGCCTTGCTAGGAGCTCGTCCCACGGCTTGCCCAAGCTAAAGTGCAAAGTAAACGTGACCCCAGGCCTCAAGGGAAGCACGAGCGTTTCCTATCAGCAAAGTTTGCTGTGCAGCCATCTCCAGGAACCCCGACTCGATAGAGTGCTTTCACTGCTCTCCGGCTCTCCGGAGGCCTCAGAGAGTCGCGTATGAATTCCCTTCTGAGGGAGAGCGTGGGTGCCGTGAGTCCCCTTTGTGTTTTCCGAGCCACACAGCGCAGAACAGGCTGTTGGGGTCAACCCTGTCTATGCAGAGGGAAGGGCAATGAACTGATCCTCGCTTGCCTAGCTTGATTTCGACCGCTGTAAAGCAGCCCCAGGACAACGTTTTTGCCAGTATTACCTTCAGCGTGGCTCTCCCTCTGTGGAGGCCCTCTGAACTGCACTGAAAGAATCCCTGAGCCTACAGAGCCCCCTGGCAACTCTTACCTGTCATCTCTCTATTGTGACGCAAGGTACACTGTAGGCCCAGCCTGACAGAAAGAACAGAAAAACCGCTCAACGAGTGAGACATTTGGACGATCCAAGTCACCTAGGCCTGACTAAGTCATGAAGCGGGTAGTGCTATGCACGGCATGCAAAAGACCCCGGCTGCAACGAAGTGTGATCCTAGAAAGGCCCCGTGTGGCCGAAAGTCTCCAGTCGCCAGTCAGAGAGTGCCGGTAACTGCGCTGTGGGGTCAAGTTGGAAACGGGAGCATGTGGGAGAAGCCCGACTCTCCCCCTTTGGAAAGCAGCTTCGGGGCAGCTTCCAAGCTGCCTGAACACCACACCACCAGGACACTGTTCGCTCCACAGATGCCTCTGAGGAGCAGTGAGCTTTGGCCAAAGAAACCGGGTGCTTGCGCTTCCTTCCGGGGAGCTCAGCCCAGAGCATACTGTAGCTAAAGTGCCAACTAAATGTGACCTCTAGTCTCGAGGTAAGGTGCACGTTTTCCCATTCCCAGAGGCAGGGGTGCACCAGTTTCCAGGGAGTCTCAGTCCATGGACGGCTGTAGCTTTAGTAGGCCTCCCAGCGCTCAAGCCTCTCACGGGGGCACTTCTTTCCAAGGAAGTGCACCGTGTACCAGAAGCCTTCTGAGCACAATCAAGGGATACACGGCTCTGGGACCATCCCTCACTAGGCAGGTGAAAGGGCCGGCAACTAATCTGTTCTCTATGGCTAGCGTTCCACAGCTTTGAAACAGCCCCAGGAGCACGCTTCTTGGGCAGGCTTTCTTTCCATGCGGGTCTGCCACGTTGAGGACACCTATGCTGCCCTGGAAGAAATCACCGGGGCTCCAATCCACTTTGGGGACTCGTGCTCGACGTCTCTCTAAGTGAGGCAGAAAGTAGACTTTAGGTCCAGCCCGAAATAAAGTAGAGATGTACCCTGAGCCTTGCTAGGCAGTTGGAACATGCAAAGTCACCTAGGCCGCCTGAGGGCATTTAGAGGGTTATGCCATTCAGCACAGGCAGAACAAACAGACTGCATCCCAAAGTTTCATCGCAGAAGGCCGAATTGTGTTCCAAGGGCCTCCTTTGGCTTGTCAGAGAAGAGAGGGATATGTGCTGGGTGATCCGGTGTGGAATTGAGAAGCCTGGAAAAAGGCAGTATGTTCCCCCATTTGAAAGGTAGATAGTGGCGGCCTCAAGGCTGACTGAAAGACAGTGCCGTTACCCGTCTTCTAGTCACTGCTAGGAATGCCTCAGGGAAGCAAGTGAGTTTTCTCCTACGAATCCAGGTGGTCGCCAGTGCCTTGCCTGGAGCTCGTCCCACGGCTTGCCCAAGCTAAAGTGCAAAGTAAACGTGACCCCAGGCCTCAAGGGAAGCACGAGCGTTTCCTATCAGCAAAGTTTGCTGTGCAGCCATCTCCAGGAACCCCGACTCGATAGAGTGCTTTCACTGCTCTCCGGCTCTCCGGAGGCCTCAGAGAGTCGCGTATGAATTCCCTTCTGAGGGAGAGCGTGGGTGCCGTGAGTCCCCTTTGTGTTTTCCGAGCCACACAGCGCAGAACAGGCTGTTGGGGTCAACCCTGTCTATGCAGAGGGAAGGGCAATGAACTGATCCTCGCTTGCCTAGCTTGATTTCGACCGCTGTAAAGCAGCCCCAGGACAACGTTTTTGCCAGTATTACCTTCAGCGTGGCTCTCCCTCTGTGGAGGCCCTCTGAACTGCACTGAAAGAATCCCTGAGCCTACAGAGCCCCCTGGCAACTCTTACCTGTCATCTCTCTATTGTGACGCAAGGTACACTGTAGGCCCAGCCTGACAGAAAGAACAGAAAAACCGCTCAACGAGTGAGACATTTGGACGATCCAAGTCACCTAGGCCTGACTAAGTCATGAAGCGGGTAGTGCTATGCACGGCATGCAAAAGACCCCGGCTGCAACGAAGTGTGATCCTAGAAAGGCCCCGTGTGGCCGAAAGTCTCCAGTCGCCAGTCAGAGAGTGCCGGTAACTGCTCTGTGGGGTCAAGTTGGAAACGGGAGCATGTGGGAGAAGCCCGACTCTCCCCCTTTGGAAAGCAGCTTCGGGGCAGCTTCCAAGCTGCCTGAACACCACACCACCAGGACACTGTTCGCTCCACAGATGCCTCTGAGGAGCAGTGAGCTTTGGCCAAAGAAACCGGGTGCTTGCGCTTCCTTCCGGGGAGCTCAGCCCAGAGCATACTGTAGCTAAAGTGCCAACTAAATGTGACCTCTAGTCTCGAGGTAAGGTGCACGTTTTCCCATTCCCAGAGGCAGGGGTGCACCAGTTTCCAGGGAGTCTCAGTCCATGGACGGCTGTAGCTTTAGTAGGCCTCCCAGCGCTCAAGCCTCTCACGGGGGCACTTCTTTCCAAGGAAGTGCACCGTGTACCAGAAGCCTTCTGAGCACAATCAAGGGATACACGGCTCTGGGACCATCCCTCACTAGGCAGGTGAAAGGGCCGGCAACTAATCTGTTCTCTATGGCTAGCGTTCCACAGCTTTGAAACAGCCCCAGGAGCACGCTTCTTGGGCAGGCTTTCTTTCCATGCGGGTCTGCCACGTTGAGGACACCTATGCTGCCCTGGAAGAAATCACCGGGGCTCCAATCCACTTTGGGGACTCGTGCTCGACGTCTCTCTAAGTGAGGCAGAAAGTAGACTTTAGGTCCAGCCCGAAATAAAGTAGAGATGTACCCTGAGCCTTGCTAGGCAGTTGGAACATGCAAAGTCACCTAGGCCGCCTGAGGGCATTTAGAGGGTTATGCCATTCAGCACATGCAGAACAAACAGACTGCATCCCAAAGTTTCATCGCAGAAGGCCGAATTGTGTTCCAAGGGCCTCCTTTGGCTTGTCAGAGAAGAGAGGGATATGTGCTGGGTGATCCGGTGTGGAATTGAGAAGCCTGGAAAAAGGCAGTATGTTCCCCCATTTGAAAGGTAGATAGTGGCGGCCTCAAGGCTGACTGAAAGACAGTGCCGTTACCCGTCTTCTAGTCACTGCTAGGAATGCCTCAGGGAAGCAAGTGAGTTTTCTCCTACGAATCCAGGTGGTCGCCAGTGCCTTGCTAGGAGCTCGTCCCACGGCTTGCCCAAGCTAAAGTGCAAAGTAAACGTGACCCCAGGCCTCAAGGGAAGCACGAGCGTTTCCTATCAGCAAAGTTTGCTGTGCAGCCATCTCCAGGAACCCCGACTCGATAGAGTGCTTTCACTGCTCTCCGGCTCTCCGGAGGCCTCAGAGAGTCGCGTATGAATTCCCTTCTGAGGGAGAGCGTGGGTGCCGTGAGTCCCCTTTGTGTTTTCCGAGCCACACAGCGCAGAACAGGCTGTTGGGGTCAACCCTGTCTATGCAGAGGGAAGGGCAATGAACTGATCCTCGCTTGCCTAGCTTGATTTCGACCGCTGTAAAGCAGCCCCAGGACAACGTTTTTGCCAGTATTACCTTCAGCGTGGCTCTCCCTCTGTGGAGGCCCTCTGAACTGCACTGAAAGAATCCCTGAGCCTACAGAGCCCCCTGGCAACTCTTACCTGTCATCTCTCTATTGTGACGCAAGGTACACTGTAGGCCCAGCCTGACAGAAAGAACAGAAAAACCGCTCAACGAGTGAGACATTTGGACGATCCAAGTCACCTAGGCCTGACTAAGTCATGAAGCGGGTAGTGCTATGCACGGCATGCAAAAGACCCCGGCTGCAACGAAGTGTGATCCTAGAAAGGCCCCGTGTGGCCGAAAGTCTCCAGTCGCCAGTCAGAGAGTGCCGGTAACTGCGCTGTGGGGTCAAGTTGGAAACGGGAGCATGTGCGAGAAGCCCGACTCTCCCCCTTTGGAAAGCAGCTTCGGGGCAGCTTCCAAGCTGCCTGAACACCACACCACCAGGACACTGTTCGCTCCACAGATGCCTCTGAGGAGCAGTGAGCTTTGGCCAAAGAAACCGGGTGCTTGCGCTTCCTTCCGGGGAGCTCAGCCCAGAGCATACTGTAGCTAAAGTGCCAACTAAATGTGACCTCTAGTCTCGAGGTAAGGTGCACGTTTTCCCATTCCCAGAGGCAGGGGTGCACCAGTTTCCAGGGAGTCTCAGTCCATGGACGGCTGTAGCTTTAGTAGGCCTCCCAGCGCTCAAGCCTCTCACGGGGGCACTTCTTTCCAAGGAAGTGCACCGTGTACCAGAAGCCTTCTGAGCACAATCAAGGGATACACGGCTCTGGGACCATCCCTCACTAGGCAGGTGAAAGGGCCGGCAACTAATCTGTTCTCTATGGCTAGCGTTCCACAGCTTTGAAACAGCCCCAGGAGCACGCTTCTTGGGCAGGCTTTCTTTCCATGCGGGTCTGCCACGTTGAGGACACCTACGCTGCCCTGGAAGAAATCACCGGGGCTCCAATCCACTTTGGGGACTCGTGCTCGACGTCTCTCTAAGTGAGGCAGAAAGTAGACTTTAGGTCCAGCCCGAAATAAAGTAGAGATGTACCCTGAGCCTTGCTAGGCAGTTGGAACATGCAAAGTCACCTAGGCCGCCTGAGGGCATTTAGAGGGTTATGCCATTCAGCACAGGCAGAACAAACAGACTGCATCCCAAAGTTTCATCGCAGAAGGCCGAATTGTGTTCCAAGGGCCTCCTTTGGCTTGTCAGAGAAGAGAGGGATATGTGCTGGGTGATCCGGTGTGGAATTGAGAAGCCTGGAAAAAGGCAGTATGTTCCCCCATTTGAAAGGTAGATAGTGGCGGCCTCAAGGCTGACTGAAAGACAGTGCCGTTACCCGTCTTCTAGTCACTGCTAGGAATGCCTCAGGGAAGCAAGTGAGTTTTCTCCTGCGAATCCAGGTTGTCGCCAGTGCCTTGCTAGGAGCTCATCCCACGGCTTGCCCAAGCTAAAGTGCAAAGTAAACGTGACCCCAGGCCTCAAGGGAAGCACGAGCGTTTCCTATCAGCAAAGTTTGCTGTGCAGCCATCTCCAGGAACCCCGACTCGATAGAGTGCTTTCACTGCTCTCCGGCTCTCCGGAGGCCTCAGAGAGTCGCGTATGAATTCCCTTCTGAGGGAGAGCGTGGGTGCCGTGAGTCCCCTTTGTGTTTTCCGAGCCACACAGCGCAGAACAGGCTGTTGGGGTCAACCCTGTCTATGCAGAGGGAAGGGCAATGAACTGATCCTCGCTTGCCTAGCTTGATTTCGACCGCTGTAAAGCAGCCCCAGGACAACGTTTTTGCCAGTATTACCTTCAGCGTGGCTCTCCCTCTGTGGAGGCCCTCTGAACTGCACTGAAAGAATCCCTGAGCCTACAGAGCCCCCTGGCAACTCTTACCTGTCATCTCTCTATTGTGACGCAAGGTACACTGTAGGCCCAGCCTGACAGAAAGAACAGAAAAACCGCTCAACGAGTGAGACATTTGGACGATCCAAGTCACCTAGGCCTGACTAAGTCATGAAGCGGGTAGTGCTATGCACGGCATGCAAAAGACCCCGGCTGCAACGAAGTGTGATCCTAGAAAGGCCCCGTGTGGCCGAAAGTCTCCAGTCGCCAGTCAGAGAGTGC
This sequence comes from Mesoplodon mirus, assembly GCF_964341445.2. Taxonomy (NCBI): domain Eukaryota; kingdom Metazoa; phylum Chordata; class Mammalia; order Artiodactyla; family Ziphiidae; genus Mesoplodon; species Mesoplodon mirus. Next base: position 650,091 of record NW_028295594.1, on the reverse strand, counting down.
CGGTAACTGCGCTGTGGGGTCAAGTTGGAAACGGGAGCATGTGGGAGAAGCCCGACTCTCCCCCTTTGGAAAGCAGCTTCGGGGCAGCTTCCAAGCTGCCTGAACACCACACCACCAGGACACTGTTCGCTCCACAGATGCCTCTGAGGAGCAGTGAGCTTTGGCCAAAGAAACCGGGTGCTTGCGCTTCCTTCCGGGGAGCTCAGCCCAGAGCATACTGTAGCTAAAGTGCCAACTAAATGTGACCTCTAGTCTCGAGGTAAGGTGCACGTTTTCCCATTCCCAGAGGCAGGGGTGCACCAGTTTCCAGGGAGTCTCAGTCCATGGACGGCTGTAGCTTTAGTAGGCCTCCCAGCGCTCAAGCCTCTCACGGGGGCACTTCTTTCCAAGGAAGTGCACCGTGTACCAGAAGCCTTCTGAGCACAATCAAGGGATACACGGCTCTGGGACCATCCCTCACTAGGCAGGTGAAAGGGCCGGCAACTAATCTGTTCTCTATGGCTAGCGTTCCACAGCTTTGAAACAGCCCCAGGAGCACGCTTCTTGGGCAGGCTTTCTTTCCATGCGGGTCTGCCACGTTGAGGACACCTATGCTGCCCTGGAAGAAATCACCGGGGCTCCAATCCACTTTGGGGACTCGTGCTCGACGTCTCTCTAAGTGAGGCAGAAAGTAGACTTTAGGTCCAGCCCGAAATAAAGTAGAGATGTACCCTGAGCCTTGCTAGGCAGTTGGAACATGCAAAGTCACCTAGGCCGCCTGAGGGCATTTAGAGGATTAAGCCATTCAGCACATGCAGAACAAACAGACTGCATCCCAAAGTTTCATCGCAGAAGGCCGAATTGTGTTCCAAGGGCCTCCTTTGGCTTGTCAGAGAAGAGAGGGATATGTGCTGGGTGATCCGGTGTGGAATTGAGAAGCCTGGAAAAAGGCAGTATGTTCCCCCATTTGAAAGGTAGATAGTGGCGGCCTCAAGGCTGACTGAAAGACAGTGCCGTTACCCGTCTTCTAGTCACTGCTAGGAATGCCTCAGGGAAGCAAGTGAGTTTTCTCCTACGAATCCAGGTGGTCGCCAGTGCCTTGCTAGGAGCTCGTCCCACGGCTTGCCCAAGCTAAAGTGCAAAGTAAACGTGACCCCAGGCCTCAAGGGAAGCACGAGCGTTTCCTATCAGCAAAGTTTGCTGTGCAGCCATCTCCAGGAACCCCGACTCGATAGAGTGCTTTCACTGCTCTCCGGCTCTCCGGAGGCCTCAGAGAGTCGCGTATGAATTCCCTTCTGAGGGAGAGCGTGGGTGCCGTGAGTCCCCTTTGTGTTTTCCGAGCCACACAGCGCAGAACAGGCTGTTGGGGTCAACCCTGTCTATGCAGAGGGAAGGGCAATGAACTGATCCTCGCTTGCCTAGCTTGATTTCGACCGCTGTAAAGCAGCCCCAGGACAACGTTTTGGCCAGGATTACCTTCAGCGTGGCTCTCCCTCTGTGGAGGCCCTCTGAACTGCACTGAAAGAATCCCTGAGCCTACAGAGCCCCCTGGCAACTCTTACCTGTCATCTCTCTATTGTGACGCAAGGTACACTGTAGGCCCAGCCTGACAGAAAGAACAGAAAAACCGCTCAACGAGTGAGACATTTGGACGATCCAAGTCACCTAGGCCTGACTAAGTCATGAAGCGGGTAGTGCTATGCACGGCATGCAAAAGACACCGCCTGCAACGAAGTGTGATCCTAGTAAGGCCCCGTGTGGCCGAAAGTCTCCAGTCGCCAGTCAGAGAGTGCCGGTAACTGCGCTGTGGGGTCAAGTTGGAAACGGGAGCATGTGCGAGAAGCCCGACTCTCCCCCTTTGGAAAGCAGCTTCGGGGCAGCTTCCAAGCTGCCTGAACACCACACCACCAGGACACTGTTCGCTCCACAGATGCCTCTGAGGAGCAGTGAGCTTTGGCCAAAGAAACCGGGTGCTTGCGCTTCCTTCCGGGGAGCTCAGCCCAGAGCATACTGTAGCTAAAGTGCCAACTAAATGTGACCTCTAGTCTCGAGGTAAGGTGCACGTTTTCCCATTCCCAGAGGCAGGGGTGCACCAGTTTCCAGGGAGTCTCAGTCCATGGACGGCTGTAGCTTTAGTAGGCCTCCCAGCGCTCAAGCCTCTCACGGGGGCACTTCTTTCCAAGGAAGTGCACCGTGTACCAGAAGCCTTCTGAGCACAATCAAGGGATACACGGCTCTGGGACCATCCCTCACTAGGCAGGTGAAAGGGCCGGCAACTAATCTGTTCTCTATGGCTAGCGTTCCACAGCTTTGAAACAGCCCCAGGAGCACGCTTCTTGGGCAGGCTTTCTTTCCATGCGGGTCTGCCACGTTGAGGACACCTATGCTGCCCTGGAAGAAATCACCGGGTCTCCAATCCACTTTGGGGACTCGTGCTCGACGTCTCTCTAAGTGAGGCAGAAAGTAGACTTTAGGTCCAGCCCGAAATAAAGTAGAGATGTACCCTGAGCCTTGCTAGGCAGTTGGAACATGCAAAGTCACCTAGGCCGCCTGAGGGCATTTAGAGGGTTAGGCCATTCAGCACATGCAGAACAAACAGACTGCATCCCAAAGTTTCATCGCAGAAGGCCGAATTGTGTTCCAAGGGCCTCCTTTGGCTTGTCAGAGAAGAGAGGGATATGTGCTGGGTGATCCGGTGTGGAATTGAGAAGCCTGGAAAAAGGCAGTATGTTCCCCCATTTGAAAGGTAGATAGTGGCGGCCTCAAGGCTGACTGAAAGACAGTGCCGTTACCCGTCTTCTAGTCACTGCTAGGAATGCCTCAGGGAAGCAAGTGAGTTTTCTCCTACGAATCCAGGTGGTCGCCAGTGCCTTGCTAGGAGCTCGTCCCACGGCTTGCCCAAGCTAAAGTGCAAAGTAAACGTGACCCCAGGCCTCAAGGGAAGCACGAGCGTTTCCTATCAGCAAAGTTTGCTGTGCAGCCATCTCCAGGAACCCCGACTCGATAGAGTGCTTTCACTGCTCTCCGGCTCTCCGGAGGCCTCAGAGAGTCGCGTATGAATTCCCTTCTGAGGGAGAGCGTGGGTGCCGTGAGTCCCCTTTGTGTTTTCCGAGCCACACAGCGCAGAACAGGCTGTTGGGGTCAACCCTGTCTATGCAGAGGGAAGGGCAATGAACTGATCCTCGCTTGCCTAGCTTGATTTCGACCGCTGTAAAGCAGCCCCAGGACAACGTTTTTGCCAGTATTACCTTCAGCGTGGCTCTCCCTCTGTGGAGGCCCTCTGAACTGCACTGAAAGAATCCCTGAGCCTACAGAGCCCCCTGGCAACTCTTACCTGTCATCTCTCTATTGTGACGCAAGGTACACTGTAGGCCCAGCCTGACAGAAAGAACAGAAAAACCGCTCAACGAGTGAGACATTTGGACGATCCAAGTCACCTAGGCCTGACTAAGTCATGAAGCGGGTAGTGCTATGCACGGCATGCAAAAGACCCCGGCTGCAACGAAGTGTGATCCTAGAAAGGCCCCGTGTGGCCGAAAGTCTCCAGTCGCCAGTCAGAGAGTGCCGGTAACTGCGCTGTGGGGTCAAGTTGGAAACGGGAGCATGTGGGAGAAGCCCGACTCTCCCCCTTTGGAAAGCAGCTTCGGGGCAGCTTCCAAGCTGCCTGAACACCACACCACCAGGACACTGTTCGCTCCACAGATGCCTCTGAGGAGCAGTGAGCTTTGGCCAAAGAAACCGGGTGCTTGCGCTTCCTTCCGGGGAGCTCAGCCCAGAGCATCCTGTAGCTAAAGTGCCAACTAAATGTGACCTCTAGTCTCGAGGTAAGGTGCACGTTTTCCCATTCCCAGAGGCAGGGGTGCACCAGTTTCCAGGGAGTCTCAGTCCATGGACGGCTGTAGCTTTAGTAGGCCTCCCAGCGCTCAAGCCTCTCACGGGGGCACTTCTTTCCAAGGAAGTGCACCGTGTACCAGAAGCCTTCTGAGCACAATCAAGGGATACACGGCTCTGGGACCATCCCTCACTAGGCAGGTGAAAGGGCCGGCAACTAATCTGTTCTCTATGGCTAGCGTTCCACAGCTTTGAAACAGCCCCAGGAGCACGCTTCTTGGGCAGGCTTTCTTTCCATGCGGGTCTGCCACGTTGAGGACACCTATGCTGCCCTGGAAGAAATCACCGGGGCTCCAATCCACTTTGGGGACTCGTGCTCGACGTCTCTCTAAGTGAGGCAGAAAGTAGACTTTAGGTCCAGCCCGAAATAAAGTAGAGATGTACCCTGAGCCTTGCTAGGCAGTTGGAACATGCAAAGTCACCTAGGCCGCCTGAGGGCATTTAGAGGGTTATGCCATTCAGCACAGGCAGAACAAACAGACTGCATCCCAAAGTTTCATCGCAGAAGGCCGAATTGTGTTCCAAGGGCCTCCTTTGGCTTGTCAGAGAAGAGAGGGATATGTGCTGGGTGATCCGGTGTGGAATTGAGAAGCCTGGAAAAAGGCAGTATGTTCCCCCATTTGAAAGGTAGATAGTGGCGGCCTCAAGGCTGACTGAAAGACAGTGCCGTTACCCGTCTTCTAGTCACTGCTAGGAATGCCTCAGGGAAGCAAGTGAGTTTTCTCCTACGAATCCAGGTGGTCGCCAGTGCCTTGCTAGGAGCTCGTCCCACGGCTTGCCCAAGCTAAAGTGCAAAGTAAACGTGACCCCAGGCCTCAAGGGAAGCACGAGCGTTTCCTATCAGCAAAGTTTGCTGTGCAGCCATCTCCAGGAACCCCGACTCGATAGAGTGCTTTCACTGCTCTCCGGCTCTCCGGAGGCCTCAGAGAGTCGCGTATGAATTCCCTTCTGAGGGAGAGCGTGGGTGCCGTGAGTCCCCTTTGTGTTTTCCGAGCCACACAGCGCAGAACAGGCTGTTGGGGTCAACCCTGTCTATGCAGAGGGAAGGGCAATGAACTGATCCTCGCTTGCCTAGCTTGATTTCGACCGCTGTAAAGCAGCCCCAGGACAACGTTTTTGCCAGTATTACCTTCAGCGTGGCTCTCCCTCTGTGGAGGCCCTCTGAACTGCACTGAAAGAATCCCTGAGCCTACAGAGCCCCCTGGCAACTCTTACCTGTCATCTCTCTATTGTGACGCAAGGTACACTGTAGGCCCAGCCTGACAGAAAGAACAGAAAAACCGCTCAACGAGTGAGACATTTGGACGATCCAAGTCACCTAGGCCTGACTAAGTCATGAAGCGGGTAGTGCTATGCACGGCATGCAAAAGACCCCGGCTGCAACGAAGTGTGATCCTAGAAAGGCCCCGTGTGGCCGAAAGTCTCCAGTCGCCAGTCAGAGAGTGCCGGTAACTGCGCTGTGGGGTCAAGTTGGAAACGGGAGCATGTGGGAGAAGCCCGACTCTCCCCCTTTGGAAAGCAGCTTCGGGGCAGCTTCCAAGCTGCCTGAACACCACACCACCAGGACACTGTTCGCTCCACAGATGCCTCTGAGGAGCAGTGAGCTTTGGCCAAAGAAACCGGGTGCTTGCGCTTCCTTCCGGGGAGCTCAGCCCAGAGCATACTGTAGCTAAAGTGCCAACTAAATGTGACCTCTAGTCTCGAGGTAAGGTGCACGTTTTCCCATTCCCAGAGGCAGGGGTGCACCAGTTTCCAGGGAGTCTCAGTCCATGGACGGCTGTAGCTTTAGTAGGCCTCCCAGCGCTCAAGCCTCTCACGGGGGCACTTCTTTCCAAGGAAGTGCACCGTGTACCAGAAGCCTTCTGAGCACAATCAAGGGATACACGGCTCTGGGACCATCCCTCACTAGGCAGGTGAAAGGGCCGGCAACTAATCTGTTCTCTATGGCTAGCGTTCCACAGCTTTGAAACAGCCCCAGGAGCACGCTTCTTGGGCAGGCTTTCTTTCCATGCGGGTCTGCCACGTTGAGGACACCTATGCTGCCCTGGAAGAAATCACCGGGGCTCCAATCCACTTTGGGGACTCGTGCTCGACGTCTCTCTAAGTGAGGCAGAAAGTAGACTTTAGGTCCAGCCCGAAATAAAGTAGAGATGTACCCTGAGCCTTGCTAGGCAGTTGGAACATGCAAAGTCACCTAGGCCGCCTGAGGGCATTTAGAGGGTTATGCCATTCAGCACATGCAGAACAAACAGACTGCATCCCAAAGTTTCATCGCAGAAGGCCGAATTGTGTTCCAAGGGCCTCCTTTGGCTTGTCAGAGAAGAGAGGGATATGTGCTGGGTGATCCGGTGTGGAATTGAGAAGCCTGGAAAAAGGCAGTATGTTCCCCCATTTGAAAGGTAGATAGTGGCGGCCTCAAGGCTGACTGAAAGACAGTGCCGTTACCCGTCTTCTAGTCACTGCTAGGAATGCCTCAGGGAAGCAAGTGAGTTTTCTCCTACGAATCCAGGTGGTCGCCAGTGCCTTGCTAGGAGCTCGTCCCACGGCTTGCCCAAGCTAAAGTGCAAAGTAAACGTGACCCCAGGCCTCAAGGGAAGCACGAGCGTTTCCTATCAGCAAAGTTTGCTGTGCAGCCATCTCCAGGAACCCCGACTCGATAGAGTGCTTTCACTGCTCTCCGGCTCTCCGGAGGCCTCAGAGAGTCGCGTATGAATTCCCTTCTGAGGGAGAGCGTGGGTGCCGTGAGTCCCCTTTGTGTTTTCCGAGCCACACAGCGCAGAACAGGCTGTTGGGGTCAACCCTGTCTATGCAGAGGGAAGGGCAATGAACTGATCCTCGCTTGCCTAGCTTGATTTCGACCGCTGTAAAGCAGCCCCAGGACAACGTTTTTGCCAGTATTACCTTCAGCGTGGCTCTCCCTCTGTGGAGGCCCTCTGAACTGCACTGAAAGAATCCCTGAGCCTACAGAGCCCCCTGGCAACTCTTACCTGTCATCTCTCTATTGTGACGCAAGGTACACTGTAGGCCCAGCCTGACAGAAAGAACAGAAAAACCGCTCAACGAGTGAGACATTTGGACGATCCAAGTCACCTAGGCCTGACTAAGTCATGAAGCGGGTAGTGCTATGCACGGCATGCAAAAGACCCCGGCTGCAACGAAGTGTGATCCTAGAAAGGCCCCGTGTGGCCGAAAGTCTCCAGTCGCCAGTCAGAGAGTGCCGGTAACTGCGCTGTGGGGTCAAGTTGGAAACGGGAGCATGTGCGAGAAGCCCGACTCTCCCCCTTTGGAAAGCAGCTTCGGGGCAGCTTCCAAGCTGCCTGAACACCACACCACCAGGACACTGTTCGCTCCACAGATGCCTCTGAGGAGCAGTGAGCTTTGGCCAAAGAAACCGGGTGCTTGCGCTTCCTTCCGGGGAGCTCAGCCCAGAGCATACTGTAGCTAAAGTGCCAACTAAATGTGACCTCTAGTCTCGAGGTAAGGTGCACGTTTTCCCATTCCCAGAGGCAGGGGTGCACCAGTTTCCAGGGAGTCTCAGTCCATGGACGGCTGTAGCTTTAGTAGGCCTCCCAGCGCTCAAGCCTCTCACGGGGGCACTTCTTTCCAAGGAAGTGCACCGTGTACCAGAAGCCTTCTGAGCACAATCAAGGGATACACGGCTCTGGGACCATCCCTCACTAGGCAGGTGAAAGGGCCGGCAACTAATCTGTTCTCTATGGCTAGCGTTCCACAGCTTTGAAACAGCCCCAGGAGCACGCTTCTTGGGCAGGCTTTCTTTCCATGCGGGTCTGCCACGTTGAGGACACCTATGCTGCCCTGGAAGAAATCACCGGGGCTCCAATCCACTTTGGGGACTCGTGCTCGACGTCTCTCTAAGTGAGGCAGAAAGTAGACTTTAGGTCCAGCCCGAAATAAAGTAGAGATGTACCCTGAGCCTTGCTAGGCAGTTGGAACATGCAAAGTCACCTAGGCCGCCTGAGGGCATTTAGAGGGTTATGCCATTCAGCACATGCAGAACAAACAGACTGCATCCCAAAGTTTCATCGCAGAAGGCCGAATTGTGTTCCAAGGGCCTCCTTTGGCTTGTCAGAGAAGAGAGGGATATGTGCTGGGTGATCCGGTGTGGAATTGAGAAGCCTGGAAAAAGGCAGTATGTTCCCCCATTTGAAAGGTAGATAGTGGCGGCCTCAAGGCTGACTGAAAGACAGTGCCGTTACCCGTCTTCTAGTCACTGCTAGGAATGCCTCAGGGAAGCAAGTGAGTTTTCTCCTACGAATCCAGGTGGTCGCCAGTGCCTTGCTAGGAGCTCGTCCCACGGCTTGCCCAAGCTAAAGTGCAAAGTAAACGTGACCCCAGGCCTCAAGGGAAGCACGAGCGTTTCCTATCAGCAAAGTTTGCTGTGCAGCCATCTCCAGGAACCCCGACTCGATAGAGTGCTTTCACTGCTCTCCGGCTCTCCGGAGGCCTCAGAGAGTCGCGTATGAATTCCCTTCTGAGGGAGAGCGTGGGTGCCGTGAGTCCCCTTTGTGTTTTCCGAGCCACACAGCGCAGAACAGGCTGTTGGGGTCAACCCTGTCTATGCAGAGGGAAGGGCAATGAACTGATCCTCGCTTGCCTAGCTTGATTTCGACCGCTGTAAAGCAGCCCCAGGACAACGTTTTTGCCAGTATTACCTTCAGCGTGGCTCTCCCTCTGTGGAGGCCCTCTGAACTGCACTGAAAGAATCCCTGAGCCTACAGAGCCCCCTGGCAACTCTTACCTGTCATCTCTCTATTGTGACGCAAGGTACACTGTAGGCCCAGCCTGACAGAAAGAACAGAAAAACCGCTCAACGAGTGAGACATTTGGACGATCCAAGTCACCTAGGCCTGACTAAGTCATGAAGCGGGTAGTGCTATGCACGGCATGCAAAAGACCCCGGCTGCAACGAAGTGTGATCCTAGAAAGGCCCCGTGTGGCCGAAAGTCTCCAGTCGCCAGTCAGAGAGTGCCGGTAACTGCGCTGTGGGGTCAAGTTGGAAACGGGAGCATGTGCGAGAAGCCCGACTCTCCCCCTTTGGAAAGCAGCTTCGGGGCAGCTTCCAAGCTGCCTGAACACCACACCACCAGGACACTGTTCGCTCCACAGATGCCTCTGAGGAGCAGTGAGCTTTGGCCAAAGAAACCGGGTGCTTGCGCTTCCTTCCGGGGAGCTCAGCCCAGAGCATACTGTAGCTAAAGTGCCAACTAAATGTGACCTCTAGTCTCGAGGTAAGGTGCACGTTTTCCCATTCCCAGAGGCAAGGGTGCACCAGTTTCCAGGGAGTCTCAGTCCATGGACGGCTGTAGCTTTAGTAGGCCTCCCAGCGCTCAAGCCTCTCACGGGGGCACTTCTTTCCAAGGAAGTGCACCGTGTACCAGAAGCCTTCTGAGCACAATCAAGGGATACACGGCTCTGGGACCATCCCTCACTAGGCAGGTGAAAGGGCCGGCAACTAATCTGTTCTCTATGGCTAGCGTTCCACAGCTTTGAAACAGCCCCAGGAGCACGCTTCTTGGGCAGGCTTTCTTTCCATGCGGGTCTGCCACGTTGAGGACACCTATGCTGCCCTGGAAGAAATCACCGGGGCTCCAATCCACTTTGGGGACTCGTGCTCGACGTCTCTCTAAGTGAGGCAGAAAGTAGACTTTAGGTCCAGCCCGAAATAAAGTAGAGATGTACCCTGAGCCTTGCTAGGCAGTTGGAACATGCAAAGTCACCTAGGCCGCCTGAGGGCATTTAGAGGGTTATGCCATTCAGCACAGGCAGAACAAACAGACTGCATCCCAAAGTTTCATCGCAGAAGGCCGAATTGTGTTCCAAGGGCCTCCTTTGGCTTGTCAGAGAAGAGAGGGATATGTGCTGGGTGATCCGGTGTGGAATTGAGAAGCCTGGAAAAAGGCAGTATGTTCCCCCATTTGAAAGGTAGATAGTGGCGGCCTCAAGGCTGACTGAAAGACAGTGCCGTTACCCGTCTTCTAGTCACTGCTAGGAATGCCTCAGGGAAGCAAGTGAGTTTTCTCCTACGAATCCAGGTGGTCGCCAGTGCCTTGCTAGGAGCTCGTCCCACGGCTTGCCCAAGCTAAAGTGCAAAGTAAACGTGACCCCAGGCCTCAAGGGAAGCACGAGCGTTTCCTATCAGCAAAGTTTGCTGTGCAGCCATCTCCAGGAACCCCGACTCGATAGAGTGCTTTCACTGCTCTCCGGCTCTCCGGAGGCCTCAGAGAGTCGCGTATGAATTCCCTTCTGAGGGAGAGCGTGGGTGCCGTGAGTCCCCTTTGTGTTTTCCGAGCCACACAGCGCAGAACAGGCTGTTGGGGTCAACCCTGTCTATGCAGAGGGAAGGGCAATGAACTGATCCTCGCTTGCCTAGCTTGATTTCGACCGCTGTAAAGCAGCCCCAGGACAACGTTTTTGCCAGTATTACCTTCAGCGTGGCTCTCCCTCTGTGGAGGCCCTCTGAACTGCACTGAAAGAATCCCTGAGCCTACAGAGCCCCCTGGCAACTCTTACCTGTCATCTCTCTATTGTGACGCAAGGTACACTGTAGGCCCAGCCTGACAGAAAGAACAGAAAAACCGCTCAACGAGTGAGACATTTGGACGATCCAAGTCACCTAGGCCTGACTAAGTCATGAAGCGGGTAGTGCTATGCACGGCATGCAAAAGACCCCGGCTGCAACGAAGTGTGATCCTAGAAAGGCCCCGTGTGGCCGAAAGTCTCCAGTCGCCAGTCAGAGAGTGCCGGTAACTGCGCTGTGGGGTCAAGTTGGAAACGGGAGCATGTGGGAGAAGCCCGACTCTCCCCCTTTGGAAAGCAGCTTCGGGGCAGCTTCCAAGCTGCCTGAACACCACACCACCAGGACACTGTTCGCTCCACAGATGCCTCTGAGGAGCAGTGAGCTTTGGCCAAAGAAACCGGGTGCTTGCGCTTCCTTCCGGGGAGCTCAGCCCAGAGCATCCTGTAGCTAAAGTGCCAACTAAATGTGACCTCTAGTCTCGAGGTAAGGTGCACGTTTTCCCATTCCCAGAGGCAGGGGTGCACCAGTTTCCAGGGAGTCTCAGTCCATGGACGGCTGTAGCTTTAGTAGGCCTCCCAGCGCTCAAGCCTCTCACGGGGGCACTTCTTTCCAAGGAAGTGCACCGTGTACCAGAAGCCTTCTGAGCACAATCAAGGGATACACGGCTCTGGGACCATCCCTCACTAGGCAGGTGAAAGGGCCGGCAACTAATCTGTTCTCTATGGCTAGCGTTCCACAGCTTTGAAACAGCCCCAGGAGCACGCTTCTTGGGCAGGCTTTCTTTCCATGCGGGTCTGCCACGTTGAGGACACCTATGCTGCCCTGGAAGAAATCACCGGGGCTCCAATCCACTTTGGGGACTCGTGCTCGACGTCTCTCTAAGTGAGGCAGAAAGTAGACTTTAGGTCCAGCCCGAAATAAAGTAGAGATGTACCCTGAGCCTTGCTAGGCAGTTGGAACATGCAAAGTCACCTAGGCCGCCTGAGGGCATTTAGAGGGTTATGCCATTCAGCACAGGCAGAACAAACAGACTGCATCCCAAAGTTTCATCGCAGAAGGCCGAATTGTGTTCCAAGGGCCTCCTTTGGCTTGTCAGAGAAGAGAGGGATATGTGCTGGGTGATCCGGTGTGGAATTGAGAAGCCTGGAAAAAGGCAGTATGTTCCCCCATTTGAAAGGTAGATAGTGGCGGCCTCAAGGCTGACTGAAAGACAGTGCCGTTACCCGTCTTCTAGTCACTGCTAGGAATGCCTCAGGGAAGCAAGTGAGTTTTCTCCTACGAATCCAGGTGGTCGCCAGTGCCTTGCTAGGAGCTCGTCCCACGGCTTGCCCAAGCTAAAGTGCAAAGTAAACGTGACCCCAGGCCTCAAGGGAAGCACGAGCGTTTCCTATCAGCAAAGTTTGCTGTGCAGCCATCTCCAGGAACCCCGACTCGATAGAGTGCTTTCACTGCTCTCCGGCTCTCCGGAGGCCTCAGAGAGTCGCGTATGAATTCCCTTCTGAGGGAGAGCGTGGGTGCCGTGAGTCCCCTTTGTGTTTTCCGAGCCACACAGCGCAGAACAGGCTGTTGGGGTCAACCCTGTCTATGCAGAGGGAAGGGCAATGAACTGATCCTCGCTTGCCTAGCTTGATTTCGACCGCTGTAAAGCAGCCCCAGGACAACGTTTTTGCCAGTATTACCTTCAGCGTGGCTCTCCCTCTGTGGAGGCCCTCTGAACTGCACTGAAAGAATCCCTGAGCCTACAGAGCCCCCTGGCAACTCTTACCTGTCATCTCTCTATTGTGACGCAAGGTACACTGTAGGCCCAGCCTGACAGAAAGAACAGAAAAACCGCTCAACGAGTGAGACATTTGGACGATCCAAGTCACCTAGGCCTGACTAAGTCATGAAGCGGGTAGTGCTATGCACGGCATGCAAAAGACCCCGGCTGCAACGAAGTGTGATCCTAGAAAGGCCCCGTGTGGCCGAAAGTCTCCAGTCGCCAGTCAGAGAGTGCCGGTAACTGCGCTGTGGGGTCAAGTTGGAAACGGGAGCATGTGGGAGAAGCCCGACTCTCCCCCTTTGGAAAGCAGCTTCGGGGCAGCTTCCAAGCTGCCTGAACACCACACCACCAGGACACTGTTCGCTCCACAGATGCCTCTGAGGAGCAGTGAGCTTTGGCCAAAGAAACCGGGTGCTTGCGCTTCCTTCCGGGGAGCTCAGCCCAGAGCATCCTGTAGCTAAAGTGCCAACTAAATGTGACCTCTAGTCTCGAGGTAAGGTGCACGTTTTCCCATTCCCAGAGGCAGGGGTGCACCAGTTTCCAGGGAGTCTCAGTCCATGGACGGCTGTAGCTTTAGTAGGCCTCCCAGCGCTCAAGCCTCTCACGGGGGCACTTCTTTCCAAGGAAGTGCACCGTGTACCAGAAGCCTTCTGAGCACAATCAAGGGATACACGGCTCTGGGACCATCCCTCACTAGGCAGGTGAAAGGGCCGGCAACTAATCTGTTCTCTATGGCTAGCGTTCCACAGCTTTGAAACAGCCCCAGGAGCACGCTTCTTGGGCAGGCTTTCTTTCCATGCGGGTCTGCCACGTTGAGGACACCTATGCTGCCCTGGAAGAAATCACCGGGGCTCCAATCCACTTTGGGGACTCGTGCTCGACGTCTCTCTAAGTGAGGCAGAAAGTAGACTTTAGGTCCAGCCCGAAATAAAGTAGAGATGTACCCTGAGCCTTGCTAGGCAGTTGGAACATGCAAAGTCACCTAGGCCGCCTGAGGGCATTTAGAGGGTTATGCCATTCAGCACAGGCAGAACAAACAGACTGCATCCCAAAGTTTCATCGCAGAAGGCCGAATTGTGTTCCAAGGGCCTCCTTTGGCTTGTCAGAGAAGAGAGGGATATGTGCTGGGTGATCCGGTGTGGAATTGAGAAGCCTGGAAAAAGGCAGTATGTTCCCCCATTTGAAAGGTAGATAGTGGCGGCCTCAAGGCTGACTGAAAGACAGTGCCGTTACCCGTCTTCTAGTCACTGCTAGGAATGCCTCAGGGAAGCAAGTGAGTTTTCTCCTACGAATCCAGGTGGTCGCCAGTGCCTTGCTAGGAGCTCGTCCCACGGCTTGCCCAAGCTAAAGTGCAAAGTAAACGTGACCCCAGGCCTCAAGGGAAGCACGAGCGTTTCCTATCAGCAAAGTTTGCTGTGCAGCCATCTCCAGGAACCCCGACTCGATAGAGTGCTTTCACTGCTCTCCGGCTCTCCGGAGGCCTCAGAGAGTCGCGTATGAATTCCCTTCTGAGGGAGAGCGTGGGTGCCGTGAGTCCCCTTTGTGTTTTCCGAGCCACACAGCGCAGAACAGGCTGTTGGGGTCAACCCTGTCTATGCAGAGGGAAGGGCAATGAACTGATCCTCGCTTGCCTAGCTTGATTTCGACCGCTGTAAAGCAGCCCCAGGACAACGTTTTTGCCAGTATTACCTTCAGCGTGGCTCTCCCTCTGTGGAGGCCCTCTGAACTGCACTGAAAGAATCCCTGAGCCTACAGAGCCCCCTGGCAACTCTTACCTGTCATCTCTCTATTGTGACGCAAGGTACACTGTAGGCCCAGCCTGACAGAAAGAACAGAAAAACCGCTCAACGAGTGAGACATTTGGACGATCCAAGTCACCTAGGCCTGACTAAGTCATGAAGCGGGTAGTGCTATGCACGGCATGCAAAAGACCCCGGCTGCAACGAAGTGTGATCCTAGAAAGGCCCCGTGTGGCCGAAAGTCTCCAGTCGCCAGTCAGAGAGTGCCGGTAACTGCGCTGTGGGGTCAAGTTGGAAACGGGAGCATGTGGGAGAAGCCCGACTCTCCCCCTTTGGAAAGCAGCTTCGGGGCAGCTTCCAAGCTGCCTGAACACCACACCACCAGGACACTGTTCGCTCCACAGATGCCTCTGAGGAGCAGTGAGCTTTGGCCAAAGAAACCGGGTGCTTGCGCTTCCTTCCGGGGAGCTCAGCCCAGAGCATACTGTAGCTAAAGTGCCAACTAAATGTGACCTCTAGTCTCGAGGTAAGGTGCACGTTTTCCCATTCCCAGAGGCAGGGGTGCACCAGTTTCCAGGGAGTCTCAGTCCATGGACGGCTGTAGCTTTAGTAGGCCTCCCAGCGCTCAAGCCTCTCACGGGGGCACTTCTTTCCAAGGAAGTGCACCGTGTACCAGAAGCCTTCTGAGCACAATCAAGGGATACACGGCTCTGGGACCATCCCTCACTAGGCAGGTGAAAGGGCCGGCAACTAATCTGTTCTCTATGGCTAGCGTTCCACAGCTTTGAAACAGCCCCAGGAGCACGCTTCTTGGGCAGGCTTTCTTTCCATGCGGGTCTGCCACGTTGAGGACACCTATGCTGCCCTGGAAGAAATCACCGGGGCTCCAATCCACTTTGGGGACTCGTGCTCGACGTCTCTCTAAGTGAGGCAGAAAGTAGACTTTAGGTCCAGCCCGAAATAAAGTAGAGATGTACCCTGAGCCTTGCTAGGCAGTTGGAACATGCAAAGTCACCTAGGCCGCCTGAGGGCATTTAGAGGGTTATGCCATTCAGCACATGCAGAACAAACAGACTGCATCCCAAAGTTTCATCGCAGAAGGCCGAATTGTGTTCCAAGGGCCTCCTTTGGCTTGTCAGAGAAGAGAGGGATATGTGCTGGGTGATCCGGTGTGGAATTGAGAAGCCTGGAAAAAGGCAGTATGTTCCCCCATTTGAAAGGTAGATAGTGGCGGCCTCAAGGCTGACTGAAAGACAGTGCCGTTACCCGTCTTCTAGTCACTGCTAGGAATGCCTCAGGGAAGCAAGTGAGTTTTCTCCTACGAATCCAGGTGGTCGCCAGTGCCTTGCTAGGAGCTCGTCCCACGGCTTGCCCAAGCTAAAGTGCAAAGTAAACGTGACCCCAGGCCTCAAGGGAAGCACGAGCGTTTCCTATCAGCAAAGTTTGCTGTGCAGCCATCTCCAGGAACCCCGACTCGATAGAGTGCTTTCACTGCTCTCCGGCTCTCCGGAGGCCTCAGAGAGTCGCGTATGAATTCCCTTCTGAGGGAGAGCGTGGGTGCCGTGAGTCCCCTTTGTGTTTTCCGAGCCACACAGCGCAGAACAGGCTGTTGGGGTCAACCCTGTCTATGCAGAGGGAAGGGC
This sequence comes from Mesoplodon mirus, assembly GCF_964341445.2. Lineage (NCBI taxonomy): Eukaryota > Metazoa > Chordata > Mammalia > Artiodactyla > Ziphiidae > Mesoplodon > Mesoplodon mirus. Next base: position 634,539 of record NW_028295594.1, on the reverse strand, counting down.
AATGAACTGATCCTCGCTTGCCTAGCTTGATTTCGACCGCTGTAAAGCAGCCCCAGGACAACGTTTTTGCCAGTATTACCTTCAGCGTGGCTCTCCCTCTGTGGAGGCCCTCTGAACTGCACTGAAAGAATCCCTGAGCCTACAGAGCCCCCTGGCAACTCTTACCTGTCATCTCTCTATTGTGACGCAAGGTACACTGTAGGCCCAGCCTGACAGAAAGAACAGAAAAACCGCTCAACGAGTGAGACATTTGGACGATCCAAGTCACCTAGGCCTGACTAAGTCATGAAGCGGGTAGTGCTATGCACGGCATGCAAAAGACCCCGGCTGCAACGAAGTGTGATCCTAGAAAGGCCCCGTGTGGCCGAAAGTCTCCAGTCGCCAGTCAGAGAGTGCCGGTAACTGCGCTGTGGGGTCAAGTTGGAAACGGGAGCATGTGGGAGAAGCCCGACTCTCCCCCTTTGGAAAGCAGCTTCGGGGCAGCTTCCAAGCTGCCTGAACACCACACCACCAGGACACTGTTCGCTCCACAGATGCCTCTGAGGAGCAGTGAGCTTTGGCCAAAGAAACCGGGTGCTTGCGCTTCCTTCCGGGGAGCTCAGCCCAGAGCATACTGTAGCTAAAGTGCCAACTAAATGTGACCTCTAGTCTCGAGGTAAGGTGCACGTTTTCCCATTCCCAGAGGCAAGGGTGCACCAGTTTCCAGGGAGTCTCAGTCCATGGACGGCTGTAGCTTTAGTAGGCCTCCCAGCGCTCAAGCCTCTCACGGGGGCACTTCTTTCCAAGGAAGTGCACCGTGTACCAGAAGCCTTCTGAGCACAATCAAGGGATACACGGCTCTGGGACCATCCCTCACTAGGCAGGTGAAAGGGCCGGCAACTAATCTGTTCTCTATGGCTAGCGTTCCACAGCTTTGAAACAGCCCCAGGAGCACGCTTCTTGGGCAGGCTTTCTTTCCATGCGGGTCTGCCACGTTGAGGACACCTATGCTGCCCTGGAAGAAATCACCGGGGCTCCAATCCACTTTGGGGACTCGTGCTCGACGTCTCTCTAAGTGAGGCAGAAAGTAGACTTTAGGTCCAGCCCGAAATAAAGTAGAGATGTACCCTGAGCCTTGCTAGGCAGTTGGAACATGCAAAGTCACCTAGGCCGCCTGAGGGCATTTAGAGGGTTATGCCATTCAGCACAGGCAGAACAAACAGACTGCATCCCAAAGTTTCATCGCAGAAGGCCGAATTGTGTTCCAAGGGCCTCCTTTGGCTTGTCAGAGAAGAGAGGGATATGTGCTGGGTGATCCGGTGTGGAATTGAGAAGCCTGGAAAAAGGCAGTATGTTCCCCCATTTGAAAGGTAGATAGTGGCGGCCTCAAGGCTGACTGAAAGACAGTGCCGTTACCCGTCTTCTAGTCACTGCTAGGAATGCCTCAGGGAAGCAAGTGAGTTTTCTCCTACGAATCCAGGTGGTCGCCAGTGCCTTGCTAGGAGCTCGTCCCACGGCTTGCCCAAGCTAAAGTGCAAAGTAAACGTGACCCCAGGCCTCAAGGGAAGCACGAGCGTTTCCTATCAGCAAAGTTTGCTGTGCAGCCATCTCCAGGAACCCCGACTCGATAGAGTGCTTTCACTGCTCTCCGGCTCTCCGGAGGCCTCAGAGAGTCGCGTATGAATTCCCTTCTGAGGGAGAGCGTGGGTGCCGTGAGTCCCCTTTGTGTTTTCCGAGCCACACAGCGCAGAACAGGCTGTTGGGGTCAACCCTGTCTATGCAGAGGGAAGGGCAATGAACTGATCCTCGCTTGCCTAGCTTGATTTCGACCGCTGTAAAGCAGCCCCAGGACAACGTTTTTGCCAGTATTACCTTCAGCGTGGCTCTCCCTCTGTGGAGGCCCTCTGAACTGCACTGAAAGAATCCCTGAGCCTACAGAGCCCCCTGGCAACTCTTACCTGTCATCTCTCTATTGTGACGCAAGGTACACTGTAGGCCCAGCCTGACAGAAAGAACAGAAAAACCGCTCAACGAGTGAGACATTTGGACGATCCAAGTCACCTAGGCCTGACTAAGTCATGAAGCGGGTAGTGCTATGCACGGCATGCAAAAGACACCGCCTGCAACGAAGTGTGATCCTAGAAAGGCCCCGTGTGGCCGAAAGTCTCCAGTCGCCAGTCAGAGAGTGCCGGTAACTGCGCTGTGGGGTCAAGTTGGAAACGGGAGCATGTGGGAGAAGCCCGACTCTCCCCCTTTGGAAAGCAGCTTCGGGGCAGCTTCCAAGCTGCCTGAACACCACACCACCAGGACACTGTTCGCTCCACAGATGCCTCTGAGGAGCAGTGAGCTTTGGCCAAAGAAACCGGGTGCTTGCGCTTCCTTCCGGGGAGCTCAGCCCAGAGCATACTGTAGCTAAAGTGCCAACTAAATGTGACCTCTAGTCTCGAGGTAAGGTGCACGTTTTCCCATTCCCAGAGGCAGGGGTGCACCAGTTTCCAGGGAGTCTCAGTCCATGGACGGCTGTAGCTTTAGTAGGCCTCCCAGCGCTCAAGCCTCTCACGGGGGCACTTCTTTCCAAGGAAGTGCACCGTGTACCAGAAGCCTTCTGAGCACAATCAAGGGATACACGGCTCTGGGACCATCCCTCACTAGGCAGGTGAAAGGGCCGGCAACTAATCTGTTCTCTATGGCTAGCGTTCCACAGCTTTGAAACAGCCCCAGGAGCACGCTTCTTGGGCAGGCTTTCTTTCCATGCGGGTCTGCCACGTTGAGGACACCTATGCTGCCCTGGAAGAAATCACCGGGGCTCCAATCCACTTTGGGGACTCGTGCTCGACGTCTCTCTAAGTGAGGCAGAAAGTAGACTTTAGGTCCAGCCCGAAATAAAGTAGAGATGTACCCTGAGCCTTGCTAGGCAGTTGGAACATGCAAAGTCACCTAGGCCGCCTGAGGGCATTTAGAGGGTTATGCCATTCAGCACAGGCAGAACAAACAGACTGCATCCCAAAGTTTCATCGCAGAAGGCCGAATTGTGTTCCAAGGGCCTCCTTTGGCTTGTCAGAGAAGAGAGGGATATGTGCTGGGTGATCCGGTGTGGAATTGAGAAGCCTGGAAAAAGGCAGTATGTTCCCCCATTTGAAAGGTAGATAGTGGCGGCCTCAAGGCTGACTGAAAGACAGTGCCGTTACCCGTCTTCTAGTCACTGCTAGGAATGCCTCAGGGAAGCAAGTGAGTTTTCTCCTACGAATCCAGGTGGTCGCCAGTGCCTTGCTAGGAGCTCATCCCACGGCTTGCCCAAGCTAAAGTGCAAAGTAAACGTGACCCCAGGCCTCAAGGGAAGCACGAGCGTTTCCTATCAGCAAAGTTTGCTGTGCAGCCATCTCCAGGAACCCCGACTCGATAGAGTGCTTTCACTGCTCTCCGGCTCTCCGGAGGCCTCAGAGAGTCGCGTATGAATTCCCTTCTGAGGGAGAGCGTGGGTGCCGTGAGTCCCCTTTGTGTTTTCCGAGCCACACAGCGCAGAACAGGCTGTTGGGGTCAACCCTGTCTATGCAGAGGGAAGGGCAATGAACTGATCCTCGCTTGCCTAGCTTGATTTCGACCGCTGTAAAGCAGCCCCAGGACAACGTTTTTGCCAGTATTACCTTCAACGTGGCTCTCCCTCTGTGGAGGCCCTCTGAACTGCACTGAAAGAATCCCTGAGCCTACAGAGCCCCCTGGCAACTCTTACCTGTCATCTCTCTATTGTGACGCAAGGTACACTGTAGGCCCAGCCTGACAGAAAGAACAGAAAAACCGCTCAACGAGTGAGACATTTGGACGATCCAAGTCACCTAGGCCTGACTAAGTCATGAAGCGGGTAGTGCTATGCACGGCATGCAAAAGACCCCGGCTGCAACGAAGTGTGATCCTAGAAAGGCCCCGTGTGGCCGAAAGTCTCCAGTCGCCAGTCAGAGAGTGCCGGTAACTGCGCTGTGGGGTCAAGTTGGAAACGGGAGCATGTGGGAGAAGCCCGACTCTCCCCCTTTGGAAAGCAGCTTCGGGGCAGCTTCCAAGCTGCCTGAACACCACACCACCAGGACACTGTTCGCTCCACAGATGCCTCTGAGGAGCAGTGAGCTTTGGCCAAAGAAACCGGGTGCTTGCGCTTCCTTCCGGGGAGCTCAGCCCAGAGCATCCTGTAGCTAAAGTGCCAACTAAATGTGACCTCTAGTCTCGAGGTAAGGTGCACGTTTTCCCATTCCCAGAGGCAGGGGTGCACCAGTTTCCAGGGAGTCTCAGTCCATGGACGGCTGTAGCTTTAGTAGGCCTCCCAGCGCTCAAGCCTCTCACGGGGGCACTTCTTTCCAAGGAAGTGCACCGTGTACCAGAAGCCTTCTGAGCACAATCAAGGGATACACGGCTCTGGGACCATCCCTCACTAGGCAGGTGAAAGGGCCGGCAACTAATCTGTTCTCTATGGCTAGCGTTCCACAGGTTTGAAACAGCCCCAGGAGCACGCTTCTTGGGCAGGCTTTCTTTCCATGCGGGTCTGCCACGTTGAGGACACCTATGCTGCCCTGGAAGAAATCACCGGGGCTCCAATCCACTTTGGGGACTCGTGCTCGACGTCTCTCTAAGTGAGGCAGAAAGTAGACTTTAGGTCCAGCCCGAAATAAAGTAGAGATGTACCCTGAGCCTTGCTAGGCAGTTGGAACATGCAAAGTCACCTAGGCCGCCTGAGGGCATTTAGAGGGTTATGCCATTCAGCACAGGCAGAACAAACAGACTGCATCCCAAAGTTTCATCGCAGAAGGCCGAATTGTGTTCCAAGGGCCTCCTTTGGCTTGTCAGAGAAGAGAGGGATATGTGCTGGGTGATCCGGTGTGGAATTGAGAAGCCTGGAAAAAGGCAGTATGTTCCCCCATTTGAAAGGTAGATAGTGGCGGCCTCAAGGCTGACTGAAAGACAGTGCCGTTACCCGTCTTCTAGTCACTGCTAGGAATGCCTCAGGGAAGCAAGTGAGTTTTCTCCTACGAATCCAGGTGGTCGCCAGTGCCTTGCTAGGAGCTCGTCCCACGGCTTGCCCAAGCTAAAGTGCAAAGTAAACGTGACCCCAGGCCTCAAGGGAAGCACGAGCGTTTCCTATCAGCAAAGTTTGCTGTGCAGCCATCTCCAGGAACCCCGACTCGATAGAGTGCTTTCACTGCTCTCCGGCTCTCCGGAGGCCTCAGAGAGTCGCGTATGAATTCCCTTCTGAGGGAGAGCGTGGGTGCCGTGAGTCCCCTTTGTGTTTTCCGAGCCACACAGCGCAGAACAGGCTGTTGGGGTCAACCCTGTCTATGCAGAGGGAAGGGCAATGAACTGATCCTCGCTTGCCTAGCTTGATTTCGACCGCTGTAAAGCAGCCCCAGGACAACGTTTTTGCCAGTATTACCTTCAACGTGGCTCTCCCTCTGTGGAGGCCCTCTGAACTGCACTGAAAGAATCCCTGAGCCTACAGAGCCCCCTGGCAACTCTTACCTGTCATCTCTCTATTGTGACGCAAGGTACACTGTAGGCCCAGCCTGACAGAAAGAACAGAAAAACCGCTCAACGAGTGAGACATTTGGACGATCCAAGTCACCTAGGCCTGACTAAGTCATGAAGCGGGTAGTGCTATGCACGGCATGCAAAAGACCCCGGCTGCAACGAAGTGTGATCCTAGAAAGGCCCCGTGTGGCCGAAAGTCTCCAGTCGCCAGTCAGAGAGTGCCGGTAACTGCGCTGTGGGGTCAAGTTGGAAACGGGAGCATGTGGGAGAAGCCCGACTCTCCCCCTTTGGAAAGCAGCTTCGGGGCAGCTTCCAAGCTGCCTGAACACCACACCACCAGGACACTGTTCGCTCCACAGATGCCTCTGAGGAGCAGTGAGCTTTGGCCAAAGAAACCGGGTGCTTGCGCTTCCTTCCGGGGAGCTCAGCCCAGAGCATACTGTAGCTAAAGTGCCAACTAAATGTGACCTCTAGTCTCGAGGTAAGGTGCACGTTTTCCCATTCCCAGAGGCAGGGGTGCACCAGTTTCCAGGGAGTCTCAGTCCATGGACGGCTGTAGCTTTAGTAGGCCTCCCAGCGCTCAAGCCTCTCACGGGGGCACTTCTTTCCAAGGAAGTGCACCGTGTACCAGAAGCCTTCTGAGCACAATCAAGGGATACACGGCTCTGGGACCATCCCTCACTAGGCAGGTGAAAGGGCCGGCAACTAATCTGTTCTCTATGGCTAGCGTTCCACAGCTTTGAAACAGCCCCAGGAGCACGCTTCTTGGGCAGGCTTTCTTTCCATGCGGGTCTGCCACGTTGAGGACACCTATGCTGCCCTGGAAGAAATCACCGGGGCTCCAATCCACTTTGGGGACTCGTGCTCGACGTCTCTCTAAGTGAGGCAGAAAGTAGACTTTAGGTCCAGCCCGAAATAAAGTAGAGATGTACCCTGAGCCTTGCTAGGCAGTTGGAACATGCAAAGTCACCTAGGCCGCCTGAGGGCATTTAGAGGGTTAGGCCATTCAGCACAGGCAGAACAAACAGACTGCATCCCAAAGTTTCATCGCAGAAGGCCGAATTGTGTTCCAAGGGCCTCCTTTGGCTTGTCAGAGAAGAGAGGGATATGTGCTGGGTGATCCGGTGTGGAATTGAGAAGCCTGGAAAAAGGCAGTATGTTCCCCCATTTGAAAGGTAGATAGTGGCGGCCTCAAGGCTGACTGAAAGACAGTGCCGTTACCCGTCTTCTAGTCACTGCTAGGAATGCCTCAGGGAAGCAAGTGAGTTTTCTCCTACGAATCCAGGTGGTCGCCAGTGCCTTGCTAGGAGCTCGTCCCACGGCTTGCCCAAGCTAAAGTGCAAAGTAAACGTGACCCCAGGCCTCAAGGGAAGCACGAGCGTTTCCTATCAGCAAAGTTTGCTGTGCAGCCATCTCCAGGAACCCCGACTCGATAGAGTGCTTTCACTGCTCTCCGGCTCTCCGGAGGCCTCAGAGAGTCGCGTATGAATTCCCTTCTGAGGGAGAGCGTGGGTGCCGTGAGTCCCCTTTGTGTTTTCCGAGCCACACAGCGCAGAACAGGCTGTTGGGGTCAACCCTGTCTATGCAGAGGGAAGGGCAATGAACTGATCCTCGCTTGCCTAGCTTGATTTCGACCGCTGTAAAGCAGCCCCAGGACAACGTTTTTGCCAGTATTACCTTCAGCGTGGCTCTCCCTCTGTGGAGGCCCTCTGAACTGCACTGAAAGAATCCCTGAGCCTACAGAGCCCCCTGGCAACTCTTACCTGTCATCTCTCTATTGTGACGCAAGGTACACTGTAGGCCCAGCCTGACAGAAAGAACAGAAAAACCGCTCAACGAGTGAGACATTTGGACGATCCAAGTCACCTAGGCCTGACTAAGTCATGAAGCGGGTAGTGCTATGCACGGCATGCAAAAGACCCCGGCTGCAACGAAGTGTGATCCTAGAAAGGCCCCGTGTGGCCGAAAGTCTCCAGTCGCCAGTCAGAGAGTGCCGGTAACTGCGCTGTGGGGTCAAGTTGGAAACGGGAGCATGTGGGAGAAGCCCGACTCTCCCCCTTTGGAAAGCAGCTTCGGGGCAGCTTCCAAGCTGCCTGAACACCACACCACCAGGACACTGTTCGCTCCACAGATGCCTCTGAGGAGCAGTGAGCTTTGGCCAAAGAAACCGGGTGCTTGCGCTTCCTTCCGGGGAGCTCAGCCCAGAGCATACTGTAGCTAAAGTGCCAACTAAATGTGACCTCTAGTCTCGAGGTAAGGTGCACGTTTTCCCATTCCCAGAGGCAGGGGTGCACCAGTTTCCAGGGAGTCTCAGTCCATGGACGGCTGTAGCTTTAGTAGGCCTCCCAGCGCTCAAGCCTCTCACGGGGGCACTTCTTTCCAAGGAAGTGCACCGTGTACCAGAAGCCTTCTGAGCACAATCAAGGGATACACGGCTCTGGGACCATCCCTCACTAGGCAGGTGAAAGGGCCGGCAACTAATCTGTTCTCTATGGCTAGCGTTCCACAGCTTTGAAACAGCCCCAGGAGCACGCTTCTTGGGCAGGCTTTCTTTCCATGCGGGTCTGCCACGTTGAGGACACCTATGCTGCCCTGGAAGAAATCACCGGGGCTCCAATCCACTTTGGGGACTCGTGCTCGACGTCTCTCTAAGTGAGGCAGAAAGTAGACTTTAGGTCCAGCCCGAAATAAAGTAGAGATGTACCCTGAGCCTTGCTAGGCAGTTGGAACATGCAAAGTCACCTAGGCCGCCTGAGGGCATTTAGAGGATTAAGCCATTCAGCACATGCAGAACAAACAGACTGCATCCCAAAGTTTCATCGCAGAAGGCCGAATTGTGTTCCAAGGGCCTCCTTTGGCTTGTCAGAGAAGAGAGGGATATGTGCTGGGTGATCCGGTGTGGAATTGAGAAGCCTGGAAAAAGGCAGTATGTTCCCCCATTTGAAAGGTAGATAGTGGCGGCCTCAAGGCTGACTGAAAGACAGTGCCGTTACCCGTCTTCTAGTCACTGCTAGGAATGCCTCAGGGAAGCAAGTGAGTTTTCTCCTACGAATCCAGGTGGTCGCCAGTGCCTTGCTAGGAGCTCGTCCCACGGCTTGCCCAAGCTAAAGTGCAAAGTAAACGTGACCCCAGGCCTCAAGGGAAGCACGAGCGTTTCCTATCAGCAAAGTTTGCTGTGCAGCCATCTCCAGGAACCCCGACTCGATAGAGTGCTTTCACTGCTCTCCGGCTCTCCGGAGGCCTCAGAGAGTCGCGTATGAATTCCCTTCTGAGGGAGAGCGTGGGTGCCGTGAGTCCCCTTTGTGTTTTCCGAGCCACACAGCGCAGAACAGGCTGTTGGGGTCAACCCTGTCTATGCAGAGGGAAGGGCAATGAACTGATCCTCGCTTGCCTAGCTTGATTTCGACCGCTGTAAAGCAGCCCCAGGACAACGTTTTTGCCAGTATTACCTTCAGCGTGGCTCTCCCTCTGTGGAGGCCCTCTGAACTGCACTGAAAGAATCCCTGAGCCTACAGAGCCCCCTGGCAACTCTTACCTGTCATCTCTCTATTGTGACGCAAGGTACACTGTAGGCCCAGCCTGACAGAAAGAACAGAAAAACCGCTCAACGAGTGAGACATTTGGACGATCCAAGTCACCTAGGCCTGACTAAGTCATGAAGCGGGTAGTGCTATGCACGGCATGCAAAAGACCCCGGCTGCAACGAAGTGTGATCCTAGAAAGGCCCCGTGTGGCCGAAAGTCTCCAGTCGCCAGTCAGAGAGTGCCGGTAACTGCGCTGTGGGGTCAAGTTGGAAACGGGAGCATGTGGGAGAAGCCCGACTCTCCCCCTTTGGAAAGCAGCTTCGGGGCAGCTTCCAAGCTGCCTGAACACCACACCACCAGGACACTGTTCGCTCCACAGATGCCTCTGAGGAGCAGTGAGCTTTGGCCAAAGAAACCGGGTGCTTGCGCTTCCTTCCGGGGAGCTCAGCCCAGAGCATACTGTAGCTAAAGTGCCAACTAAATGTGACCTCTAGTCTCGAGGTAAGGTGCACGTTTTCCCATTCCCAGAGGCAGGGGTGCACCAGTTTCCAGGGAGTCTCAGTCCATGGACGGCTGTAGCTTTAGTAGGCCTCCCAGCGCTCAAGCCTCTCACGGGGGCACTTCTTTCCAAGGAAGTGCACCGTGTACCAGAAGCCTTCTGAGCACAATCAAGGGATACACGGCTCTGGGACCATCCCTCACTAGGCAGGTGAAAGGGCCGGCAACTAATCTGTTCTCTATGGCTAGCGTTCCACAGCTTTGAAACAGCCCCAGGAGCACGCTTCTTGGGCAGGCTTTCTTTCCATGCGGGTCTGCCACGTTGAGGACACCTATGCTGCCCTGGAAGAAATCACCGGGGCTCCAATCCACTTTGGGGACTCGTGCTCGACGTCTCTCTAAGTGAGGCAGAAAGTAGACTTTAGGTCCAGCCCGAAATAAAGTAGAGATGTACCCTGAGCCTTGCTAGGCAGTTGGAACATGCAAAGTCACCTAGGCCGCCTGAGGGCATTTAGAGGGTTATGCCATTCAGCACAGGCAGAACAAACAGACTGCATCCCAAAGTTTCATCGCAGAAGGCCGAATTGTGTTCCAAGGGCCTCCTTTGGCTTGTCAGAGAAGAGAGGGATATGTGCTGGGTGATCCGGTGTGGAATTGAGAAGCCTGGAAAAAGGCAGTATGTTCCCCCATTTGAAAGGTAGATAGTGGCGGCCTCAAGGCTGACTGAAAGACAGTGCCGTTACCCGTCTTCTAGTCACTGCTAGGAATGCCTCAGGGAAGCAAGTGAGTTTTCTCCTACGAATCCAGGTGGTCGCCAGTGCCTTGCTAGGAGCTCGTCCCACGGCTTGCCCAAGCTAAAGTGCAAAGTAAACGTGACCCCAGGCCTCAAGGGAAGCACGAGCGTTTCCTATCAGCAAAGTTTGCTGTGCAGCCATCTCCAGGAACCCCGACTCGATAGAGTGCTTTCACTGCTCTCCGGCTCTCCGGAGGCCTCAGAGAGTCGCGTATGAATTCCCTTCTGAGGGAGAGCGTGGGTGCCGTGAGTCCCCTTTGTGTTTTCCGAGCCACACAGCGCAGAACAGGCTGTTGGGGTCAACCCTGTCTATGCAGAGGGAAGGGCAATGAACTGATCCTCGCTTGCCTAGCTTGATTTCGACCGCTGTAAAGCAGCCCCAGGACAACGTTTTTGCCAGTATTACCTTCAGCGTGGCTCTCCCTCTGTGGAGGCCCTCTGAACTGCACTGAAAGAATCCCTGAGCCTACAGAGCCCCCTGGCAACTCTTACCTGTCATCTCTCTATTGTGACGCAAGGTACACTGTAGGCCCAGCCTGACAGAAAGAACAGAAAAACCGCTCAACGAGTGAGACATTTGGACGATCCAAGTCACCTAGGCCTGACTAAGTCATGAAGCGGGTAGTGCTATGCACGGCATGCAAAAGACCCCGGCTGCAACGAAGTGTGATCCTAGAAAGGCCCCGTGTGGCCGAAAGTCTCCAGTCGCCAGTCAGAGAGTGCCGGTAACTGCGCTGTGGGGTCAAGTTGGAAACGGGAGCATGTGGGAGAAGCCCGACTCTCCCCCTTTGGAAAGCAGCTTCGGGGCAGCTTCCAAGCTGCCTGAACACCACACCACCAGGACACTGTTCGCTCCACAGATGCCTCTGAGGAGCAGTGAGCTTTGGCCAAAGAAACCGGGTGCTTGCGCTTCCTTCCGGGGAGCTCAGCCCAGAGCATACTGTAGCTAAAGTGCCAACTAAATGTGACCTCTAGTCTCGAGGTAAGGTGCACGTTTTCCCATTCCCAGAGGCAGGGGTGCACCAGTTTCCAGGGAGTCTCAGTCCATGGACGGCTGTAGCTTTAGTAGGCCTCCCAGCGCTCAAGCCTCTCACGGGGGCACTTCTTTCCAAGGAAGTGCACCGTGTACCAGAAGCCTTCTGAGCACAATCAAGGGATACACGGCTCTGGGACCATCCCTCACTAGGCAGGTGAAAGGGCCGGCAACTAATCTGTTCTCTATGGCTAGCGTTCCACAGCTTTGAAACAGCCCCAGGAGCACGCTTCTTGGGCAGGCTTTCTTTCCATGCGGGTCTGCCACGTTGAGGACACCTATGCTGCCCTGGAAGAAATCACCGGGGCTCCAATCCACTTTGGGGACTCGTGCTCGACGTCTCTCTAAGTGAGGCAGAAAGTAGACTTTAGGTCCAGCCCGAAATAAAGTAGAGATGTACCCTGAGCCTTGCTAGGCAGTTGGAACATGCAAAGTCACCTAGGCCGCCTGAGGGCATTTAGAGGGTTATGCCATTCAGCACAGGCAGAACAAACAGACTGCATCCCAAAGTTTCATCGCAGAAGGCCGAATTGTGTTCCAAGGGCCTCCTTTGGCTTGTCAGAGAAGAGAGGGATATGTGCTGGGTGATCCGGTGTGGAATTGAGAAGCCTGGAAAAAGGCAGTATGTTCCCCCATTTGAAAGGTAGATAGTGGCGGCCTCAAGGCTGACTGAAAGACAGTGCCGTTACCCGTCTTCTAGTCACTGCTAGGAATGCCTCAGGGAAGCAAGTGAGTTTTCTCCTACGAATCCAGGTGGTCGCCAGTGCCTTGCTAGGAGCTCGTCCCACGGCTTGCCCAAGCTAAAGTGCAAAGTAAACGTGACCCCAGGCCTCAAGGGAAGCACGAGCGTTTCCTATCAGCAAAGTTTGCTGTGCAGCCATCTCCAGGAACCCCGACTCGATAGAGTGCTTTCACTGCTCTCCGGCTCTCCGGAGGCCTCAGAGAGTCGCGTATGAATTCCCTTCTGAGGGAGAGCGTGGGTGCCGTGAGTCCCCTTTGTGTTTTCCGAGCCACACAGCGCAGAACAGGCTGTTGGGGTCAACCCTGTCTATGCAGAGGGAAGGGCAATGAACTGATCCTCGCTTGCCTAGCTTGATTTCGACCGCTGTAAAGCAGCCCCAGGACAACGTTTTGGCCAGGATTACCTTCAGCGTGGCTCGCCCTCTGTGGAGGCCCTCTGAACTGCACTGAAAGAATCCCTGAGCCTACAGAGCCCCCTGGCAACTCTTACCTGTCATCTCTCTATTGTGACGCAAGGTACACTGTAGGCCCAGCCTGACAGAAAGAACAGAAAAACCGCTCAACGAGTGAGACATTTGGACGATCCAAGTCACCTAGGCCTGACTAAGTCATGAAGCGGGTAGTGCTATGCACGGCATGCAAAAGACACCGCCTGCAACGAAGTGTGATCCTAGAAAGGCCCCGTGTGGCCGAAAGTCTCCAGTCGCCAGTCAGAGAGTGCCGGTAACTGCGCTGTGGGGTCAAGTTGGAAACGGGAGCATGTGGGAGAAGCCCGACTCTCCCCCTTTGGAAAGCAGCTTCGGGGCAGCTTCCAAGCTGCCTGAACACCACACCACCAGGACACTGTTCGCTCCACAGATGCCTCTGAGGAGCAGTGAGCTTTGGCCAAAGAAACCGGGTGCTTGCGCTTCCTTCCGGGGAGCTCAGCCCAGAGCATACTGTAGCTAAAGTGCCAACTAAATGTGACCTCTAGTCTCGAGGTAAGGTGCACGTTTTCCCATTCCCAGAGGCAGGGGTGCACCAGTTTCCAGGGAGTCTCAGTCCATGGACGGCTGTAGCTTTAGTAGGCCTCCCAGCGCTCAAGCCTCTCACGGGGGCACTTCTTTCCAAGGAAGTGCACCGTGTACCAGAAGCCTTCTGAGCACAATCAAGGGATACACGGCTCTGGGACCATCCCTCACTAGGCAGGTGAAAGGGCCGGCAACTAATCTGTTCTCTATGGCTAGCGTTCCACAGCTTTGAAACAGCCCCAGGAGCACGCTTCTTGGGCAGGCTTTCTTTCCATGCGGGTCTGCCACGTTGAGGACACCTATGCTGCCCTGGAAGAAATCACCGGGGCTCCAATCCACTTTGGGGACTCGTGCTCGACGTCTCTCTAAGTGAGGCAGAAAGTAGACTTTAGGTCCAGCCCGAAATAAAGTAGAGATGTACCCTGAGCCTTGCTAGGCAGTTGGAACATGCAAAGTCACCTAGGCCGCCTGAGGGCATTTAGAGGGTTATGCCATTCAGCACAGGCAGAACAAACAGACTGCATCCCAAAGTTTCATCGCAGAAGGCCGAATTGTGTTCCAAGGGCCTCCTTTGGCTTGTCAGAGAAGAGAGGGATATGTGCTGGGTGATCCGGTGTGGAATTGAGAAGCCTGGAAAAAGGCAGTATGTTCCCCCATTTGAAAGGTAGATAGTGGCGGCCTCAAGGCTGACTGAAAGACAGTGCCGTTACCCGTCTTCTAGTCACTGCTAGGAATGCCTCAGGGAAGCAAGTGAGTTTTCTCCTACGAATCCAGGTGGTCGCCAGTGCCTTGCTAGGAGCTCGTCCCACGGCTTGCCCAAGCTAAAGTGCAAAGTAAACGTGACCCCAGGCCTCAAGGGAAGCACGAGCGTTTCCTATCAGCAAAGTTTGCTGTGCAGCCATCTCCAGGAACCCCGACTCGATAGAGTGCTTTCACTGCTCTCCGGCTCTCCGGAGGCCTCAGAGAGTCGCGTATGAATTCCCTTCTGAGGGAGAGCGTGGGTGCCGTGAGTCCCCTTTGTGTTTTCCGAGCCACACAGCGCAGAACAGGCTGTTGGGGTCAACCCTGTCTATGCAGAGGGAAGGGCAATGAACTGATCCTCGCTTGCCTAGCTTGATTTCGACCGCTGTAAAGCAGCCCCAGGACAACGTTTTGGCCAGGATTACCTTCAGCGTGGCTCGCCCTCTGTGGAGGCCCTCTGAACTGCACTGAAAGAATCCCTGAGCCTACAGAGCCCCCTGGCAACTCTTACCTGTCATCTCTCTATTGTGACGCAAGGTACACTGTAGGCCCAGCCTGACAGAAAGAACAGAAAAACCGCTCAACGAGTGAGACATTTGGACGATCCAAGTCACCTAGGCCTGACTAAGTCATGAAGCGGGTAGTGCTATGCACGGCATGCAAAAGACACCGCCTGCAACGAAGTGTGATCCTAGAAAGGCCCCGTGTGGCCGAAAGTCTCCAGTCGCCAGTCAGAGAGTGCCGGTAACTGCGCTGTGGGGTCAAGTTGGAAACGGGAGCATGTGGGAGAAGCCCGACTCTCCCCCTTTGGAAAGCAGCTTCGGGGCAGCTTCCAAGCTGCCTGAACACCACACCACCAGGACACTGTTCGCTCCACAGATGCCTCTGAGGAGCAGTGAGCTTTGGCCAAAGAAACCGGGTGCTTGCGCTTCCTTCCGGGGAGCTCAGCCCAGAGCATACTGTAGCTAAAGTGCCAACTAAATGTGACCTCTAGTCTCGAGGTAAGGTGCACGTTTTCCCATTCCCAGAGGCAGGGGTGCACCAGTTTCCAGGGAGTCTCAGTCCATGGACGGCTGTAGCTTTAGTAGGCCTCCCAGCGCTCAAGCCTCTCACGGGGGCACTTCTTTCCAAGGAAGTGCACCGTGTACCAGAAGCCTTCTGAGCACAATCAAGGGATACACGGCTCTGGGACCATCCCTCACTAGGCAGGTGAAAGGGCCGGCAACTAATCTGTTCTCTATGGCTAGCGTTCCACAGCTTTGAAACAGCCCCAGGAGCAGGCTTCTTGGGCAGGCTTTCTTTCCATGCGGGTCTGCCACGTTGAGGACACCTATGCTGCCCTGGAAGAAATCACCGGGGCTCCAATCCACTTTGGGGACTCGTGCTCGACGTCTCTCTAAGTGAGGCAGAAAGTAGACTTTAGGTCCAGCCCGAAATAAAGTAGAGATGTACCCTGAGCCTTGCTAGGCAGTTGGAACATGCAAAGTCACCTAGGCCGCCTGAGGGCATTTAGAGGGTTATGCCATTCAGCACAGGCAGAACAAACAGACTGCATCCCAAAGTTTCATCGCAGAAGGCCGAATTGTGTTCCAAGGGCCTCCTTTGGCTTGTCAGAGAAGAGAGGGATATGTGCTGGGTGATCCGGTGTGGAATTGAGAAGCCTGGAAAAAGGCAGTATGTTCCCCCATTTGAAAGGTAGATAGTGGCGGCCTCAAGGCTGACTGAAAGACAGTGCCGTTACCCGTCTTCTAGTCACTGCTAGGAATGCCTCAGGGAAGCAAGTGAGTTTTCTCCTACGAATCCAGGTGGTCGCCAGTGCCTTGCTAGGAGCTCGTCCCACGGCTTGCCCAAGCTAAAGTGCAAAGTAAACGTGACCCCAGGCCTCAAGGGAAGCACGAGCGTTTCCTATCAGCAAAGTTTGCTGTGCAGCCATCTCCAGGAACCCCGACTCGATAGAGTGCTTTCACTGCTCTCCGGCTCTCCGGAGGCCTCAGAGAGTCGCGTATGAATTCCCTTCTGAGGGAGAGCGTGGGTGCCGTGAGTCCCCTTTGTGTTTTCCGAGCCACACAGCGCAGAACAGGCTGTTGGGGTCAACCCTGTCTATGCAGAGGGAAGGGCAATGAACTGATCCTCGCTTGCCTAGCTTGATTTCGACCGCTGTAAAGCAGCCCCAGGACAACGTTTTGGCCAGGATTACCTTCAGCGTGGCTCGCCCTCTGTGGAGGCCCTCTGAACTGCACTGAAAGAATCCCTGAGCCTACAGAGCCCCCTGGCAACTCTTACCTGTCATCTCTCTATTGTGACGCAAGGTACACTGTAGGCCCAGCCTGACAGAAAGAACAGAAAAACCGCTCAACGAGTGAGACATTTGGACGATCCAAGTCACCTAGGCCTGACTAAGTCATGAAGCGGGTAGTGCTATGCACGGCATGCAAAAGACCCCGGCTGCAACGAAGTGTGATCCTAGAAAGGCCCCGTGTGGCCGAAAGTCTCCAGTCGCCAGTCAGAGAGTGCCGGTAACTGCGCTGTGGGGTCAAGTTGGAAACGGGAGCATGTGCGAGAAGCCCGACTCTCCCCCTTTGGAAAGCAGCTTCGGGGCAGCTTCCAAGCTGCCTGAACACCACACCACCAGGACACTGTTCGCTCCACAGATGCCTCTGAGGAGCAGTGAGCTTTGGCCAAAGAAACCGGGTGCTTGCGCTTCCTTCCGGGGAGCTCAGCCCAGAGCATACTGTAGCTAAAGTGCCAACTAAATGTGACCTCTAGTCTCGAGGTAAGGTGCACGTTTTCCCATTCCCAGAGGCAGGGGTGCACCAGTTTCCAGGGAGTCTCAGTCCATGGACGGCTGTAGCTTTAGTAGGCCTCCCAGCGCTCAAGCCTCTCACGGGGGCACTTCTTTCCAAGGAAGTGCACCGTGTACCAGAAGCCTTCTGAGCACAATCAAGGGATACACGGCTCTGGGACCATCCCTCACTAGGCAGGTGAAAGGGCCGGCAACTAATCTGTTCTCTATGGCTAGCGTTCCACAGCTTTGAAACAGCCCCAGGAGCACGCTTCTTGGGCAGGCTTTCTTTCCATGCGGGTCTGCCACGTTGAGGACACCTATGCTGCCCTGGAAGAAATCACCGGGGCTCCAATCCACTTTGGGGACTCGTGCTCGACGTCTCTCTAAGTGAGGCAGAAAGTAGACTTTAGGTCCAGCCCGAAATAAAGTAGAGATGTACCCTGAGCCTTGCTAGGCAGTTGGAACATGCAAAGTCACCTAGGCCGCCTGAGGGCATTTAGAGGATTAAGCCATTCAGCACATGCAGAACAAACAGACTGCATCCCAAAGTTTCATCGCAGAAGGCCGAATTGTGTTCCAAGGGCCTCCTTTGGCTTGTCAGAGAAGAGAGGGATATGTGCTGGGTGATCCGGTGTGGAATTGAGAAGCCTGGAAAAAGGCAGTATGTTCCCCCATTTGAAAGGTAGATAGTGGCGGCCTCAAGGCTGACTGAAAGACAGTGCCGTTACCCGTCTTCTAGTCACTGCTAGGAATGCCTCAGGGAAGCAAGTGAGTTTTCTCCTACGAATCCAGGTGGTCGCCAGTGCCTTGCTAGGAGCTCGTCCCACGGCTTGCCCAAGCTAAAGTGCAAAGTAAACGTGACCCCAGGCCTCAAGGGAAGCACGAGCGTTTCCTATCAGCAAAGTTTGCTGTGCAGCCATCTCCAGGAACCCCGACTCGATAGAGTGCTTTCACTGCTCTCCGGCTCTCCGGAGGCCTCAGAGAGTCGCGTATGAATTCCCTTCTGAGGGAGAGCGTGGGTGCCGTGAGTCCCCTTTGTGTTTTCCGAGCCACACAGCGCAGAACAGGCTGTTGGGGTCAACCCTGTCTATGCAGAGGGAAGGGCAATGAACTGATCCTCGCTTGCCTAGCTTGATTTCGACCGCTGTAAAGCAGCCCCAGGACAACGTTTTTGCCAGTATTACCTTCAGCGTGGCTCTCCCTCTGTGGAGGCCCTCTGAACTGCACTGAAAGAATCCCTGAGCCTACAGAGCCCCCTGGCAACTCTTACCTGTCATCTCTCTATTGTGACGCAAGGTACACTGTAGGCCCAGCCTGACAGAAAGAACAGAAAAACCGCTCAACGAGTGAGACATTTGGACGATCCAAGTCACCTAGGCCTGACTAAGTCATGAAGCGGGTAGTGCTATGCACGGCATGCAAAAGACACCGCCTGCAACGAAGTGTGATCCTAGAAAGGCCCCGTGTGGCCGAAAGTCTCCAGTCGCCAGTCAGAGAGTGCCGGTAACTGCGCTGTGGGGTCAAGTTGGAAACGGGAGCATGTGGGAGAAGCCCGACTCTCCCCCTTTGGAAAGCAGCTTCGGGGCAGCTTCCAAGCTGCCTGAACACCACACCACCAGGACACTGTTCGCTCCACAGATGCCTCTGAGGAGCAGTGAGCTTTGGCCAAAGAAACCGGGTGCTTGCGCTTCCTTCCGGGGAGCTCAGCCCAGAGCATACTGTAGCTAAAGTGCCAACTAAATGTGACCTCTAGTCTCGAGGTAAGGTGCACGTTTTCCCATTCCCAGAGGCAGGGGTGCACCAGTTTCCAGGGAGTCTCAGTCCATGGACGGCTGTAGCTTTAGTAGGCCTCCCAGCGCTCAAGCCTCTCACGGGGGCACTTCTTTCCAAGGAAGTGCACCGTGTACCAGAAGCCTTCTGAGCACAATCAAGGGATACACGGCTCTGGGACCATCCCTCACTAGGCAGGTGAAAGGGCCGGCAACTAATCTGTTCTCTATGGCTAGCGTTCCACAGCTTTGAAACAGCCCCAGGAGCAGGCTTCTTGGGCAGGCTTTCTTTCCATGCGGGTCTGCCACGTTGAGGACACCTATGCTGCCCTGGAAGAAATCACCGGGGCTCCAATCCACTTTGGGGACTCGTGCTCGACGTCTCTCTAAGTGAGGCAGAAAGTAGACTTTAGGTCCAGCCCGAAATAAAGTAGAGATGTACCCTGAGCCTTGCTAGGCAGTTGGAACATGCAAAGTCACCTAGGCCGCCTGAGGGCATTTAGAGGGTTATGCCATTCAGCACAGGCAGAACAAACAGACTGCATCCCAAAGTTTCATCGCAGAAGGCCGAATTGTGTTCCAAGGGCCTCCTTTGGCTTGTCAGAGAAGAGAGGGATATGTGCTGGGTGATCCGGTGTGGAATTGAGAAGCCTGGAAAAAGGCAGTATGTTCCCCCATTTGAAAGGTAGATAGTGGCGGCCTCAAGGCTGACTGAAAGACAGTGCCGTTACCCGTCTTCTAGTCACTGCTAGGAATGCCTCAGGGAAGCAAGTGAGTTTTCTCCTACGAATCCAGGTGGTCGCCAGTGCCTTGCTAGGAGCTCGTCCCACGGCTTGCCCAAGCTAAAGTGCAAAGTAAACGTGACCCCAGGCCTCAAGGGAAGCACGAGCGTTTCCTATCAGCAAAGTTTGCTGTGCAGCCATCTCCAGGAACCCCGACTCGATAGAGTGCTTTCACTGCTCTCCGGCTCTCCGGAGGCCTCAGAGAGTCGCGTATGAATTCCCTTCTGAGGGAGAGCGTGGGTGCCGTGAGTCCCCTTTGTGTTTTCCGAGCCACACAGCGCAGAACAGGCTGTTGGGGTCAACCCTGTCTATGCAGAGGGAAGGGCAATGAACTGATCCTCGCTTGCCTAGCTTGATTTCGACCGCTGTAAAGCAGCCCCAGGACAACGTTTTGGCCAGTATTACCTTCAGCGTGGCTCTCCCTCTGTGGAGGCCCTCTGAACTGCACTGAAAGAATCCCTGAGCCTACAGAGCCCCCTGGCAACTCTTACCTGTCATCTCTCTATTGTGACGCAAGGTACACTGTAGGCCCAGCCTGACAGAAAGAACAGAAAAACCGCTCAACGAGTGAGACATTTGGACGATCCAAGTCACCTAGGCCTGACTAAGTCATGAAGCGGGTAGTGCTATGCACGGCATGCAAAAGACCCCGGCTGCAACGAAGTGTGATCCTAGAAAGGCCCCGTGTGGCCGAAAGTCTCCAGTCGCCAGTCAGAGAGTGCCGGTAACTGCGCTGTGGGGTCAAGTTGGAAACGGGAGCATGTGCGAGAAGCCCGACTCTCCCCCTTTGGAAAGCAGCTTCGGGGCAGCTTCCAAGCTGCCTGAACACCACACCACCAGGACACTGTTCGCTCCACAGATGCCTCTGAGGAGCAGTGAGCTTTGGCCAAAGAAACCGGGTGCTTGCGCTTCCTTCCGGGGAGCTCAGCCCAGAGCATACTGTAGCTAAAGTGCCAACTAAATGTGACCTCTAGTCTCGAGGTAAGGTGCACGTTTTCCCATTCCCAGAGGCAGGGGTGCACCAGTTTCCAGGGAGTCTCAGTCCATGGACGGCTGTAGCTTTAGTAGGCCTCCCAGCGCTCAAGCCTCTCACGGGGGCACTTCTTTCCAAGGAAGTTCACCGTGTACCAGAAGCCTTCTGAGCACAATCAAGGGATACACGGCTCTGGGACCATCCCTCACTAGGCAGGTGAAAGGGCCGGCAACTAATCTGTTCTCTATGGCTAGCGTTCCACAGCTTTGAAACAGCCCCAGGAGCACGCTTCTTGGGCAGGCTTTCTTTCCATGCGGGTCTGCCACGTTGAGGACACCTATGCTGCCCTGGAAGAAATCACCGGGGCTCCAATCCACTTTGGGGACTCGTGCTCGACGTCTCTCTAAGTGAGGCAGAAAGTAGACTTTAGGTCCAGCCCGAAATAAAGTAGAGATGTACCCTGAGCCTTGCTAGGCAGTTGGAACATGCAAAGTCACCTAGGCCGCCTGAGGGCATTTAGAGGGTTATGCCATTCAGCACAGGCAGAACAAACAGACTGCATCCCAAAGTTTCATCGCAGAAGGCCGAATTGTGTTCCAAGGGCCTCCTTTGGCTTGTCAGAGAAGAGAGGGATATGTGCTGGGTGATCCGGTGTGGAATTGAGAAGCCTGGAAAAAGGCAGTATGTTCCCCCATTTGAAAGGTAGATAGTGGCGGCCTCAAGGCTGACTGAAAGACAGTGCCGTTACCCGTCTTCTAGTCACTGCTAGGAATGCCTCAGGGAAGCAAGTGAGTTTTCTCCTACGAATCCAGGTGGTCGCCAGTGCCTTGCTAGGAGCTCGTCCCACGGCTTGCCCAAGCTAAAGTGCAAAGTAAACGTGACCCCAGGCCTCAAGGGAAGCACGAGCGTTTCCTATCAGCAAAGTTTGCTGTGCAGCCATCTCCAGGAACCCCGACTCGATAGAGTGCTTTCACTGCTCTCCGGCTCTCCGGAGGCCTCAGAGAGTCGCGTATGAATTCCCTTCTGAGGGAGAGCGTGGGTGCCGTGAGTCCCCTTTGTGTTTTCCGAGCCACACAGCGCAGAACAGGCTGTTGGGGTCAACCCTGTCTATGCAGAGGGAAGGGCAATGAACTGATCCTCGCTTGCCTAGCTTGATTTCGACCGCTGTAAAGCAGCCCCAGGACAACGTTTTGGCCAGGATTACCTTCAGCGTGGCTCGCCCTCTGTGGAGGCCCTCTGAACTGCACTGAAAGAATCCCTGAGCCTACAGAGCCCCCTGGCAACTCTTACCTGTCATCTCTCTATTGTGACGCAAGGTACACTGTAGGCCCAGCCTGACAGAAAGAACAGAAAAACCGCTCAACGAGTGAGACATTTGGACGATCCAAGTCACCTAGGCCTGACTAAGTCATGAAGCGGGTAGTGCTATGCACGGCATGCAAAAGACACCGCCTGCAACGAAGTGTGATCCTAGAAAGGCCCCGTGTGGCCGAAAGTCTCCAGTCGCCAGTCAGAGAGTGCCGGTAACTGCGCTGTGGGGTCAAGTTGGAAACGGGAGCATGTGGGAGAAGCCCGACTCTCCCCCTTTGGAAAGCAGCTTCGGGGCAGCTTCCAAGCTGCCTGAACACCACACCACCAGGACACTGTTCGCTCCACAGATGCCTCTGAGGAGCAGTGAGCTTTGGCCAAAGAAACCGGGTGCTTGCGCTTCCTTCCGGGGAGCTCAGCCCAGAGCATACTGTAGCTAAAGTGCCAACTAAATGTGACCTCTAGTCTCGAGGTAAGGTGCACGTTTTCCCATTCCCAGAGGCAGGGGTGCACCAGTTTCCAGGGAGTCTCAGTCCATGGACGGCTGTAGCTTTAGTAGGCCTCCCAGCGCTCAAGCCTCTCACGGGGGCACTTCTTTCCAAGGAAGTGCACCGTGTACCAGAAGCCTTCTGAGCACAATCAAGGGATACACGGCTCTGGGACCATCCCTCACTAGGCAGGTGAAAGGGCCGGCAACTAATCTGTTCTCTATGGCTAGCGTTCCACAGCTTTGAAACAGCCCCAGGAGCAGGCTTCTTGGGCAGGCTTTCTTTCCATGCGGGTCTGCCACGTTGAGGACACCTATGCTGCCCTGGAAGAAATCACCGGGGCTCCAATCCACTTTGGGGACTCGTGCTCGACGTCTCTCTAAGTGAGGCAGAAAGTAGACTTTAGGTCCAGCCCGAAATAAAGTAGAGATGTACCCTGAGCCTTGCTAGGCAGTTGGAACATGCAAAGTCACCTAGGCCGCCTGAGGGCATTTAGAGGGTTATGCCATTCAGCACAGGCAGAACAAACAGACTGCATCCCAAAGTTTCATCGCAGAAGGCCGAATTGTGTTCCAAGGGCCTCCTTTGGCTTGTCAGAGAAGAGAGGGATATGTGCTGGGTGATCCGGTGTGGAATTGAGAAGCCTGGAAAAAGGCAGTATGTTCCCCCATTTGAAAGGTAGATAGTGGCGGCCTCAAGGCTGACTGAAAGACAGTGCCGTTACCCGTCTTCTAGTCACTGCTAGGAATGCCTCAGGGAAGCAAGTGAGTTTTCTCCTACGAATCCAGGTGGTCGCCAGTGCCTTGCTAGGAGCTCGTCCCACGGCTTGCCCAAGCTAAAGTGCAAAGTAAACGTGACCCCAGGCCTCAAGGGAAGCACGAGCGTTTCCTATCAGCAAAGTTTGCTGTGCAGCCATCTCCAGGAACCCCGACTCGATAGAGTGCTTTCACTGCTCTCCGGCTCTCCGGAGGCCTCAGAGAGTCGCGTATGAATTCCCTTCTGAGGGAGAGCGTGGGTGCCGTGAGTCCCCTTTGTGTTTTCCGAGCCACACAGCGCAGAACAGGCTGTTGGGGTCAACCCTGTCTATGCAGAGGGAAGGGCAATGAACTGATCCTCGCTTGCCTAGCTTGATTTCTACCGCTGTAAAGCAGCCCCAGGACAACGTTTTTGCCAGTATTACCTTCAACGTGGCTCTCCCTCTGTGGAGGCCCTCTGAACTGCACTGAAAGAATCCCTGAGCCTACAGAGCCCCCTGGCAACTCTTACCTGTCATCTCTCTATTGTGACGCAAGGTACACTGTAGGCCCAGCCTGACAGAAAGAACAGAAAAACCGCTCAACGAGTGAGACATTTGGACGATCCAAGTCACCTAGGCCTGACTAAGTCATGAAGCGGGTAGTGCTATGCACGGCATGCAAAAGACACCGCCTGCAACGAAGTGTGATCCTAGAAAGGCCCCGTGTGGCCGAAAGTCTCCAGTCGCCAGTCAGAGAGTGCCGGTAACTGCGCTGTGGGGTCAAGTTGGAAACGGGAGCATGTGGGAGAAGCCCGACTCTCCCCCTTTGGAAAGCAGCTTCGGGGCAGCTTCCAAGCTGCCTGAACACCACACCACCAGGACACTGTTCGCTCCACAGATGCCTCTGAGGAGCAGTGAGCTTTGGCCAAAGAAACCGGGTGCTTGCGCTTCCTTCCGGGGAGCTCAGCCCAGAGCATACTGTAGCTAAAGTGCCAACTAAATGTGACCTCTAGTCTCGAGGTAAGGTGCACGTTTTCCCATTCCCAGAGGCAGGGGTGCACCAGTTTCCAGGGAGTCTCAGTCCATGGACGGCTGTAGCTTTAGTAGGCCTCCCAGCGCTCAAGCCTCTCACGGGGGCACTTCTTTCCAAGGAAGTGCACCGTGTACCAGAAGCCTTCTGAGCACAATCAAGGGATACACGGCTCTGGGACCATCCCTCACTAGGCAGGTGAAAGGGCCGGCAACTAATCTGTTCTCTATGGCTAGCGTTCCACAGCTTTGAAACAGCCCCAGGAGCACGCTTCTTGGGCAGGCTTTCTTTCCATGCGGGTCTGCCACGTTGAGGACACCTATGCTGCCCTGGAAGAAATCACCGGGGCTCCAATCCACTTTGGGGACTCGTGCTCGACGTCTCTCTAAGTGAGGCAGAAAGTAGACTTTAGGTCCAGCCCGAAATAAAGTAGAGATGTACCCTGAGCCTTGCTAGGCAGTTGGAACATGCAAAGTCACCTAGGCCGCCTGAGGGCATTTAGAGGGTTATGCCATTCAGCACAGGCAGAACAAACAGACTGCATCCCAAAGTTTCATCGCAGAAGGCCGAATTGTGTTCCAAGGGCCTCCTTTGGCTTGTCAGAGAAGAGAGGGATATGTGCTGGGTGATCCGGTGTGGAATTGAGAAGCCTGGAAAAAGGCAGTATGTTCCCCCATTTGAAAGGTAGATAGTGGCGGCCTCAAGGCTGACTGAAAGACAGTGCCGTTACCCGTCTTCTAGTCACTGCTAGGAATGCCTCAGGGAAGCAAGTGAGTTTTCTCCTACGAATCCAGGTGGTCGCCAGTGCCTTGCTAGGAGCTCGTCCCACGGCTTGCCCAAGCTAAAGTGCAAAGTAAACGTGACCCCAGGCCTCAAGGGAAGCACGAGCGTTTCCTATCAGCAAAGTTTGCTGTGCAGCCATCTCCAGGAACCCCGACTCGATAGAGTGCTTTCACTGCTCTCCGGCTCTCCGGAGGCCTCAGAGAGTCGCGTATGAATTCCCTTCTGAGGGAGAGCGTGGGTGCCGTGAGTCCCCTTTGTGTTTTCCGAGCCACACAGCGCAGAACAGGCTGTTGGGGTCAACCCTGTCTATGCAGAGGGAAGGGCAATGAACTGATCCTCGCTTGCCTAGCTTGATTTCGACCGCTGTAAAGCAGCCCCAGGACAACGTTTTTGCCAGTATTACCTTCAGCGTGGCTCTCCCTCTGTGGAGGCCCTCTGAACTGCACTGAAAGAATCCCTGAGCCTACAGAGCCCCCTGGCAACTCTTACCTGTCATCTCTCTATTGTGACGCAAGGTACACTGTAGGCCCAGCCTGACAGAAAGAACAGAAAAACCGCTCAACGAGTGAGACATTTGGACGATCCAAGTCACCTAGGCCTGACTAAGTCATGAAGCGGGTAGTGCTATGCACGGCATGCAAAAGACCCCGGCTGCAACGAAGTGTGATCCTAGAAAGGCCCCGTGTGGCCGAAAGTCTCCAGTCGCCAGTCAGAGAGTGCCGGTAACTGCGCTGTGGGGTCAAGTTGGAAACGGGAGCATGTGGGAGAAGCCCGACTCTCCCCCTTTGGAAAGCAGCTTCGGGGCAGCTTCCAAGCTGCCTGAACACCACACCACCAGGACACTGTTCGCTCCACAGATGCCTCTGAGGAGCAGTGAGCTTTGGCCAAAGAAACCGGGTGCTTGCGCTTCCTTCCGGGGAGCTCAGCCCAGAGCATACTGTAGCTAAAGTGCCAACTAAATGTGACCTCTAGTCTCGAGGTAAGGTGCACGTTTTCCCATTCCCAGAGGCAGGGGTGCACCAGTTTCCAGGGAGTCTCAGTCCATGGACGGCTGTAGCTTTAGTAGGCCTCCCAGCGCTCAAGCCTCTCACGGGGGCACTTCTTTCCAAGGAAGTGCACCGTGTACCAGAAGCCTTCTGAGCACAATCAAGGGATACACGGCTCTGGGACCATCCCTCACTAGGCAGGTGAAAGGGCCGGCAACTAATCTGTTCTCTATGGCTAGCGTTCCACAGCTTTGAAACAGCCCCAGGAGCAGGCTTCTTGGGCAGGCTTTCTTTCCATGCGGGTCTGCCACGTTGAGGACACCTATGCTGCCCTGGAAGAAATCACCGGGGCTCCAATCCACTTTGGGGACTCGTGCTCGACGTCTCTCTAAGTGAGGCAGAAAGTAGACTTTAGGTCCAGCCCGAAATAAAGTAGAGATGTACCCTGAGCCTTGCTAGGCAGTTGGAACATGCAAAGTCACCTAGGCCGCCTGAGGGCATTTAGAGGGTTATGCCATTCAGCACAGGCAGAACAAACAGACTGCATCCCAAAGTTTCATCGCAGAAGGCCGAATTGTGTTCCAAGGGCCTCCTTTGGCTTGTCAGAGAAGAGAGGGATATGTGCTGGGTGATCCGGTGTGGAATTGAGAAGCCTGGAAAAAGGCAGTATGTTCCCCCATTTGAAAGGTAGATAGTGGCGGCCTCAAGGCTGACTGAAAGACAGTGCCGTTACCCGTCTTCTAGTCACTGCTAGGAATGCCTCAGGGAAGCAAGTGAGTTTTCTCCTACGAATCCAGGTGGTCGCCAGTGCCTTGCTAGGAGCTCGTCCCACGGCTTGCCCAAGCTAAAGTGCAAAGTAAACGTGACCCCAGGCCTCAAGGGAAGCACGAGCGTTTCCTATCAGCAAAGTTTGCTGTGCAGCCATCTCCAGGAACCCCGACTCGATAGAGTGCTTTCACTGCTCTCCGGCTCTCCGGAGGCCTCAGAGAGTCGCGTATGAATTCCCTTCTGAGGGAGAGCGTGGGTGCCGTGAGTCCCCTTTGTGTTTTCCGAGCCACACAGCGCAGAACAGGCTGTTGGGGCCAACCCTGTCTATGCAGAGGGAAGGGCAATGAACTGATCCTCGCTTGCCTAGCTTGATTTCGACCGCTGTAAAGCAGCCCCAGGACAACGTTTTTGCCAGTATTACCTTCAGCGTGGCTCTCCCTCTGTGGAGGCCCTCTGAACTGCACTGAAAGAATCCCTGAGCCTACAGAGCCCCCTGGCAACTCTTACCTGTCATCTCTCTATTGTGACGCAAGGTACACTGTAGGCCCAGCCTGACAGAAAGAACAGAAAAACCGCTCAACGAGTGAGACATTTGGACGATCCAAGTCACCTAGGCCTGACTAAGTCATGAAGCGGGTAGTGCTATGCACGGCATGCAAAAGACCCCGGCTGCAACGAAGTGTGATCCTAGAAAGGCCCCGTGTGGCCGAAAGTCTCCAGTCGCCAGTCAGAGAGTGCCGGTAACTGCGCTGTGGGGTCAAGTTGGAAACGGGAGCATGTGGGAGAAGCCCGACTCTCCCCCTTTGGAAAGCAGCTTCGGGGCAGCTTCCAAGCTGCCTGAACACCACACCACCAGGACACTGTTCGCTCCACAGATGCCTCTGAGGAGCAGTGAGCTTTGGCCAAAGAAACCGGGTGCTTGCGCTTCCTTCCGGGGAGCTCAGCCCAGAGCATACTGTAGCTAAAGTGCCAACTAAATGTGACCTCTAGTCTCGAGGTAAGGTGCACGTTTTCCCATTCCCAGAGGCAGGGGTGCACCAGTTTCCAGGGAGTCTCAGTCCATGGACGGCTGTAGCTTTAGTAGGCCTCCCAGCGCTCAAGCCTCTCACGGGGGCACTTCTTTCCAAGGAAGTGCACCGTGTACCAGAAGCCTTCTGAGCACAATCAAGGGATACACGGCTCTGGGACCATCCCTCACTAGGCAGGTGAAAGGGCCGGCAACTAATCTGTTCTCTATGGCTAGCGTTCCACAGCTTTGAAACAGCCCCAGGAGCACGCTTCTTGGGCAGGCTTTCTTTCCATGCGGGTCTGCCACGTTGAGGACACCTATGCTGCCCTGGAAGAAATCACCGGGGCTCCAATCCACTTTGGGGACTCGTGCTCGACGTCTCTCTAAGTGAGGCAGAAAGTAGACTTTAGGTCCAGCCCGAAATAAAGTAGAGATGTACCCTGAGCCTTGCTAGGCAGTTGGAACATGCAAAGTCACCTAGGCCGCCTGAGGGCATTTAGAGGGTTATGCCATTCAGCACAGGCAGAACAAACAGACTGCATCCCAAAGTTTCATCGCAGAAGGCCGAATTGTGTTCCAAGGGCCTCCTTTGGCTTGTCAGAGAAGAGAGGGATATGTGCTGGGTGATCCGGTGTGGAATTGAGAAGCCTGGAAAAAGGCAGTATGTTCCCCCATTTGAAAGGTAGATAGTGGCGGCCTCAAGGCTGACTGAAAGACAGTGCCGTTACCCGTCTTCTAGTCACTGCTAGGAATGCCTCAGGGAAGCAAGTGAGTTTTCTCCTACGAATCCAGGTGGTCGCCAGTGCCTTGCTAGGAGCTCGTCCCACGGCTTGCCCAAGCTAAAGTGCAAAGTAAACGTGACCCCAGGCCTCAAGGGAAGCACGAGCGTTTCCTATCAGCAAAGTTTGCTGTGCAGCCATCTCCAGGAACCCCGACTCGATAGAGTGCTTTCACTGCTCTCCGGCTCTCCGGAGGCCTCAGAGAGTCGCGTATGAATTCCCTTCTGAGGGAGAGCGTGGGTGCCGTGAGTCCCCTTTGTGTTTTCCGAGCCACACAGCGCAGAACAGGCTGTTGGGGTCAACCCTGTCTATGCAGAGGGAAGGGCAATGAACTGATCCTCGCTTGCCTAGCTTGATTTCGACCGCTGTAAAGCAGCCCCAGGACAACGTTTTGGCCAGGATTACCTTCAGCGTGGCTCGCCCTCTGTGGAGGCCCTCTGAACTGCACTGAAAGAATCCCTGAGCCTACAGAGCCCCCTGGCAACTCTTACCTGTCATCTCTCTATTGTGACGCAAGGTACACTGTAGGCCCAGCCTGACAGAAAGAACAGAAAAACCGCTCAACGAGTGAGACATTTGGACGATCCAAGTCACCTAGGCCTGACTAAGTCATGAAGCGGGTAGTGCTATGCACGGCATGCAAAAGACCCCGGCTGCAACGAAGTGTGATCCTAGAAAGGCCCCGTGTGGCCGAAAGTCTCCAGTCGCCAGTCAGAGAGTGCCGGTAACTGCGCTGTGGGGTCAAGTTGGAAACGGGAGCATGTGGGAGAAGCCCGACTCTCCCCCTTTGGAAAGCAGCTTCGGGGCAGCTTCCAAGCTGCCTGAACACCACACCACCAGGACACTGTTCGCTCCACAGATGCCTCTGAGGAGCAGTGAGCTTTGGCCAAAGAAACCGGGTGCTTGCGCTTCCTTCCGGGGAGCTCAGCCCAGAGCATACTGTAGCTAAAGTGCCAACTAAATGTGACCTCTAGTCTCGAGGTAAGGTGCACGTTTTCCCATTCCCAGAGGCAGGGGTGCACCAGTTTCCAGGGAGTCTCAGTCCATGGACGGCTGTAGCTTTAGTAGGCCTCCCAGCGCTCAAGCCTCTCACGGGGGCACTTCTTTCCAAGGAAGTGCACCGTGTACCAGAAGCCTTCTGAGCACAATCAAGGGATACACGGCTCTGGGACCATCCCTCACTAGGCAGGTGAAAGGGCCGGCAACTAATCTGTTCTCTATGGCTAGCGTTCCACAGCTTTGAAACAGCCCCAGGAGCACGCTTCTTGGGCAGGCTTTCTTTCCATGCGGGTCTGCCACGTTGAGGACACCTATGCTGCCCTGGAAGAAATCACCGGGGCTCCAATCCACTTTGGGGACTCGTGCTCGACGTCTCTCTAAGTGAGGCAGAAAGTAGACTTTAGGTCCAGCCCGAAATAAAGTAGAGATGTACCCTGAGCCTTGCTAGGCAGTTGGAACATGCAAAGTCACCTAGGCCGCCTGAGGGCATTTAGAGGGTTATGCCATTCAGCACAGGCAGAACAAACAGACTGCATCCCAAAGTTTCATCGCAGAAGGCCGAATTGTGTTCCAAGGGCCTCCTTTGGCTTGTCAGAGAAGAGAGGGATATGTGCTGGGTGATCCGGTGTGGAATTGAGAAGCCTGGAAAAAGGCAGTATGTTCCCCCATTTGAAAGGTAGATAGTGGCGGCCTCAAGGCTGACTGAAAGACAGTGCCGTTACCCGTCTTCTAGTCACTGCTAGGAATGCCTCAGGGAAGCAAGTGAGTTTTCTCCTACGAATCCAGGTGGTCGCCAGTGCCTTGCTAGGAGCTCGTCCCACGGCTTGCCCAAGCTAAAGTGCAAAGTAAACGTGACCCCAGGCCTCAAGGGAAGCACGAGCGTTTCCTATCAGCAAAGTTTGCTGTGCAGCCATCTCCAGGAACCCCGACTCGATAGAGTGCTTTCACTGCTCTCCGGCTCTCCGGAGGCCTCAGAGAGTCGCGTATGAATTCCCTTCTGAGGGAGAGCGTGGGTGCCGTGAGTCCCCTTTGTGTTTTCCGAGCCACACAGCGCAGAACAGGCTGTTGGGGTCAACCCTGTCTATGCAGAGGGAAGGGCAATGAACTGATCCTCGCTTGCCTAGCTTGATTTCGACCGCTGTAAAGCAGCCCCAGGACAACGTTTTGGCCAGGATTACCTTCAGCGTGGCTCGCCCTCTGTGGAGGCCCTCTGAACTGCACTGAAAGAATCCCTGAGCCTACAGAGCCCCCTGGCAACTCTTACCTGTCATCTCTCTATTGTGACGCAAGGTACACTGTAGGCCCAGCCTGACAGAAAGAACAGAAAAACCGCTCAACGAGTGAGACATTTGGACGATCCAAGTCACCTAGGCCTGACTAAGTCATGAAGCGGGTAGTGCTATGCACGGCATGCAAAAGACCCCGGCTGCAACGAAGTGTGATCCTAGAAAGGCCCCGTGTGGCCGAAAGTCTCCAGTCGCCAGTCAGAGAGTGCCGGTAACTGCGCTGTGGGGTCAAGTTGGAAACGGGAGCATGTGGGAGAAGCCCGACTCTCCCCCTTTGGAAAGCAGCTTCGGGGCAGCTTCCAAGCTGCCTGAACACCACACCACCAGGACACTGTTCGCTCCACAGATGCCTCTGAGGAGCAGTGAGCTTTGGCCAAAGAAACCGGGTGCTTGCGCTTCCTTCCGGGGAGCTCAGCCCAGAGCATCCTGTAGCTAAAGTGCCAACTAAATGTGACCTCTAGTCTCGAGGTAAGGTGCACGTTTTCCCATTCCCAGAGGCAGGGGTGCACCAGTTTCCAGGGAGTCTCAGTCCATGGACGGCTGTAGCTTTAGTAGGCCTCCCAGCGCTCAAGCCTCTCACGGGGGCACTTCTTTCCAAGGAAGTGCACCGTGTACCAGAAGCCTTCTGAGCACAATCAAGGGATACACGGCTCTGGGACCATCCCTCACTAGGCAGGTGAAAGGGCCGGCAACTAATCTGTTCTCTATGGCTAGCGTTCCACAGCTTTGAAACAGCCCCAGGAGCACGCTTCTTGGGCAGGCTTTCTTTCCATGCGGGTCTGCCACGTTGAGGACACCTATGCTGCCCTGGAAGAAATCACCGGGGCTCCAATCCACTTTGGGGACTCGTGCTCGACGTCTCTCTAAGTGAGGCAGAAAGTAGACTTTAGGTCCAGCCCGAAATAAAGTAGAGATGTACCCTGAGCCTTGCTAGGCAGTTGGAACATGCAAAGTCACCTAGGCCGCCTGAGGGCATTTAGAGGGTTATGCCATTCAGCACAGGCAGAACAAACAGACTGCATCCCAAAGTTTCATCGCAGAAGGCCGAATTGTGTTCCAAGGGCCTCCTTTGGCTTGTCAGAGAAGAGAGGGATATGTGCTGGGTGATCCGGTGTGGAATTGAGAAGCCTGGAAAAAGGCAGTATGTTCCCCCATTTGAAAGGTAGATAGTGGCGGCCTCAAGGCTGACTGAAAGACAGTGCCGTTACCCGTCTTCTAGTCACTGCTAGGAATGCCTCAGGGAAGCAAGTGAGTTTTCTCCTACGAATCCAGGTGGTCGCCAGTGCCTTGCTAGGAGCTCGTCCCACGGCTTGCCCAAGCTAAAGTGCAAAGTAAACGTGACCCCAGGCCTCAAGGGAAGCACGAGCGTTTCCTATCAGCAAAGTTTGCTGTGCAGCCATCTCCAGGAACCCCGACTCGATAGAGTGCTTTCACTGCTCTCCGGCTCTCCGGAGGCCTCAGAGAGTCGCGTATGAATTCCCTTCTGAGGGAGAGCGTGGGTGCCGTGAGTCCCCTTTGTGTTTTCCGAGCCACACAGCGCAGAACAGGCTGTTGGGGTCAACCCTGTCTATGCAGAGGGAAGGGCAATGAACTGATCCTCGCTTGCCTAGCTTGATTTCGACCGCTGTAAAGCAGCCCCAGGACAACGTTTTGGCCAGGATTACCTTCAGCGTGGCTCTCCCTCTGTGGAGGCCCTCTGAACTGCACTGAAAGAATCCCTGAGCCTACAGAGCCCCCTGGCAACTCTTACCTGTCATCTCTCTATTGTGACGCAAGGTAC
Organism: Mesoplodon mirus; assembly: GCF_964341445.2. Taxonomy (NCBI): domain Eukaryota; kingdom Metazoa; phylum Chordata; class Mammalia; order Artiodactyla; family Ziphiidae; genus Mesoplodon; species Mesoplodon mirus. Next base: position 602,448 of record NW_028295594.1, on the reverse strand, counting down.
ACTGTAGGCCCAGCCTGACAGAAAGAACAGAAAAACCGCTCAACGAGTGAGACATTTGGACGATCCAAGTCACCTAGGCCTGACTAAGTCATGAAGCGGGTAGTGCTATGCACGGCATGCAAAAGACACCGCCTGCAACGAAGTGTGATCCTAGAAAGGCCCCGTGTGGCCGAAAGTCTCCAGTCGCCAGTCAGAGAGTGCCGGTAACTGCGCTGTGGGGTCAAGTTGGAAACGGGAGCATGTGCGAGAAGCCCGACTCTCCCCCTTTGGAAAGCAGCTTCGGGGCAGCTTCCAAGCTGCCTGAACACCACACCACCAGGACACTGTTCGCTCCACAGATGCCTCTGAGGAGCAGTGAGCTTTGGCCAAAGAAACCGGGTGCTTGCGCTTCCTTCCGGGGAGCTCAGCCCAGAGCATACTGTAGCTAAAGTGCCAACTAAATGTGACCTCTAGTCTCGAGGTAAGGTGCACGTTTTCCCATTCCCAGAGGCAGGGGTGCACCAGTTTCCAGGGAGTCTCAGTCCATGGACGGCTGTAGCTTTAGTAGGCCTCCCAGCGCTCAAGCCTCTCACGGGGGCACTTCTTTCCAAGGAAGTGCACCGTGTACCAGAAGCCTTCTGAGCACAATCAAGGGATACACGGCTCTGGGACCATCCCTCACTAGGCAGGTGAAAGGGCCGGCAACTAATCTGTTCTCTATGGCTAGCGTTCCACAGCTTTGAAACAGCCCCAGGAGCACGCTTCTTGGGCAGGCTTTCTTTCCATGCGGGTCTGCCACGTTGAGGACACCTATGCTGCCCTGGAAGAAATCACCGGGGCTCCAATCCACTTTGGGGACTCGTGCTCGACGTCTCTCTAAGTGAGGCAGAAAGTAGACTTTAGGTCCAGCCCGAAATAAAGTAGAGATGTACCCTGAGCCTTGCTAGGCAGTTGGAACATGCAAAGTCACCTAGGCCGCCTGAGGGCATTTAGAGGGTTATGCCATTCAGCACAGGCAGAACAAACAGACTGCATCCCAAAGTTTCATCGCAGAAGGCCGAATTGTGTTCCAAGGGCCTCCTTTGGCTTGTCAGAGAAGAGAGGGATATGTGCTGGGTGATCCGGTGTGGAATTGAGAAGCCTGGAAAAAGGCAGTATGTTCCCCCATTTGAAAGGTAGATAGTGGCGGCCTCAAGGCTGACTGAAAGACAGTGCCGTTACCCGTCTTCTAGTCACTGCTAGGAATGCCTCAGGGAAGCAAGTGAGTTTTCTCCTACGAATCCAGGTGGTCGCCAGTGCCTTGCTAGGAGCTCGTCCCACGGCTTGCCCAAGCTAAAGTGCAAAGTAAACGTGACCCCAGGCCTCAAGGGAAGCACGAGCGTTTCCTATCAGCAAAGTTTGCTGTGCAGCCATCTCCAGGAACCCCGACTCGATAGAGTGCTTTCACTGCTCTCCGGCTCTCCGGAGGCCTCAGAGAGTCGCGTATGAATTCCCTTCTGAGGGAGAGCGTGGGTGCCGTGAGTCCCCTTTGTGTTTTCCGAGCCACACAGCGCAGAACAGGCTGTTGGGGCCAACCCTGTCTATGCAGAGGGAAGGGCAATGAACTGATCCTCGCTTGCCTAGCTTGATTTCGACCGCTGTAAAGCAGCCCCAGGACAACGTTTTGGCCAGGATTACCTTCAGCGTGGCTCGCCCTCTGTGGAGGCCCTCTGAACTGCACTGAAAGAATCCCTGAGCCTACAGAGCCCCCTGGCAACTCTTACCTGTCATCTCTCTATTGTGACGCAAGGTACACTGTAGGCCCAGCCTGACAGAAAGAACAGAAAAACCGCTCAACGAGTGAGACATTTGGACGATCCAAGTCACCTAGGCCTGACTAAGTCATGAAGCGGGTAGTGCTATGCACGGCATGCAAAAGACCCCGGCTGCAACGAAGTGTGATCCTAGAAAGGCCCCGTGTGGCCGAAAGTCTCCAGTCGCCAGTCAGAGAGTGCCGGTAACTGCGCTGTGGGGTCAAGTTGGAAACGGGAGCATGTGGGAGAAGCCCGACTCTCCCCCTTTGGAAAGCAGCTTCGGGGCAGCTTCCAAGCTGCCTGAACACCACACCACCAGGACACTGTTCGCTCCACAGATGCCTCTGAGGAGCAGTGAGCTTTGGCCAAAGAAACCGGGTGCTTGCGCTTCCTTCCGGGGAGCTCAGCCCAGAGCATACTGTAGCTAAAGTGCCAACTAAATGTGACCTCTAGTCTCGAGGTAAGGTGCACGTTTTCCCATTCCCAGAGGCAGGGGTGCACCAGTTTCCAGGGAGTCTCAGTCCATGGACGGCTGTAGCTTTAGTAGGCCTCCCAGCGCTCAAGCCTCTCACGGGGGCACTTCTTTCCAAGGAAGTGCACCGTGTACCAGAAGCCTTCTGAGCACAATCAAGGGATACACGGCTCTGGGACCATCCCTCACTAGGCAGGTGAAAGG